>NW_020201816.1:5341-32136 GCF_001531365.2 Cynara cardunculus var. scolymus
ATCTAAAATATAATTAGGATAATCATTGAGTTCTAACATAATACTTAATTATTATCTTTATAAAATGTTATATTATTAAACCAAAAATAAATTATTTCGTTATTATACTTAAATTAAATTATAATAAAAATAAATAAATTAAAGAAATTACATAAAAATGAGAACTTTTAAATAGTTGATTTGATATTAGCATTGATTTATATTTTTTTCAAATTTTTATGATATACGCAAATTTATATTTTATTGAAAAATAAAATCATTATTGCTTTCTTAAAAACACATAAAATCGTATTATAACATCGACAGATACAAATAATAAAATAGAACATTAAAATCGAGATGTGTATCGCAGTATTACGCGAGTTTATATATAGGAGTGAGTTCATTTTTCAACCCAATACATGGTGTTAATTTTATGAACCAATCTTAACCTTTAATCTTTGTAATCTATGGATAAAATTCATCATGACATTTTTTAACAAATTAAAAAAAGATGCTTAATAAACATAGGTGAACAATCATGAACAAATGGTAATTTTGGAAAAAAGTAAGGAGATTTCCTTTAGCACTAATTACTTTTCCGATAATTATTCCATCGTTTTGAAACCGACATCAAGCTTTAATTATTCTTTATTTTATTAGTATATAATGTGTAACTTATGAATGATGTGAATTAATGAATAATTGTTATATATGAGTAGCTTATGAATATTGTTCACCAATGAAAATATAACATATAGGAAAATGTTCATTAGTGAGCACATGCCTGAATGTGTACGTATTTGTGATTGGTGAACAATGTTCACCAATTAACAAGTTGTCAATGTGAACAATGTTCATTATTAAACATTGAGTGCACGCTCATTCATGTTGACTGCTACTATATTCATATTGATCATCTATATTATATGATACACTAGACACAATGAACTTGTTCGATTAAGAATGTTGATTGTTGAAGTGTTATTGATTATTTCTCAAAAGACATTCGTTTATGAACAATCACAAACAATATAACTTACAACACATTGATAATTTCAAAATGCCTAAATTCAAGGAGTAATGTAACTCCCATTTAAATGTATTAAAGTAATACAAATTAAAACATAACCTTACTATTTTCCCCTCAATCATTAATTAGATATGAATCTATGAACTATGGTACTCGATTAATTCTTATTAGTCTAGAGAGTTTGTATAGTTAACACAAATGAATTAGTTAACAAAAGATAATACTTCTCTCTCTCTATATGTATATGTATATGTATATGTATATGTATATGTATATGTATATGTATATGTATATGTATATGTATATGTATATGTATATGTGAGAGTTTAAACGAGAACCTCTCTGTTTTGTAAAAATGCGAGAACAATTGTGGGCATCTAACATTTTTAACAAATTTAATTAAATTATAATAAACAAAAATATATCAATAAGGTAGTAATATAATTAGGTTTTATTTTTTTTTTTGTAAAATTTATGTTATTTCAATTAATTGTAATTATCCAATGATTTTAGATTGGAATTGATCACGTCGAATCTCACATCCCCATCCCTATCCCCATCGTTTTATGTATCTGCAATGTGATATCCAATCATCTTGCTAGACTTGAAGTGCTAACATCGATAGCAATGTAAATATCAATCAACTGCTGCATATCAGTTCAAACTGTTAACAGTGATAATCATGTAATACCCAACCAATTTTTGTTAATCGATTCATCAATTGTGATAAAAATCCTTCAGCACCCAATCGATATTGCATTATGATTATCCATTCCCTGTGATAAATGTGTGATAGGGTAAAGATTTATGGACTTTTCCTTACGATAATGACACTATGATAAATCTGTGATGCCTAATAGGGTACCAATTTCTTGATTTTACCCTAAGCATGTGATACTCACAACTATGATAATCTTGTGAAAAAGAAAGGAAATCATTGTATGTTACTAATTAGGAGTCTAATTTCTCGATTCCTCCTTACAATTATTACATTGTTATAAATTTGTGATGTCCAAATAGAGTAACGACTTCTTGATTTTGCCCTAAATATGTGATACTCACACTGTGATAATCGTATGATGTAGAAGAGAGTCACCGATATATGTTGTGTCTGTCATGAATATGTGATACGTAACATATACCTCTTAGAAATTGCCTTCCTCTTCTTCGTCGACGGCTCATCGCCTCCAAAGTCGACTGCTTTCTTTCTCTCTAAAACCATCGACCCCGTGATATAATGTAATATGATCGTATTATTTTATTTTATATTCCTTTTTCCAGTTTTATCCCTCCACGTCTTTCTTATTTTTGAAAAAAATTTAATATTCATTTAAGTTTTAAAAATCCCTCAAATCCTATTAAAATGTAATTTAACACATAATAATTGGCTTATAAGTGTTATCATGTTTTCACAAATCACAGTGATTCTTGTTTGAATTCTTCCTTTTATATATATATATATATATATATATATATATATATATATATATTTGTGTGTGTGAATCATAATAGTTCAACGATCGTAAAACGAACATTGCATTTAAGGACATGTCACAAATTTGATAAGAAAAAACAAAAATATTAAAACAAGTTTTTAAGTCAATCATACACATGACTTATTCGATTACTATATATCCTTTAAGTTTACATTTTTTCATCCACTTATGCTATAAACCTTTTAACCAACGGATTCTTCAAAACCAGCTTGAGTCATCATCTTCAAGGACAAGGTCCAATAAGAAAGGTTACGAGTCTTTAGCTTAATTGGTCGATCTACAACAAAGCTCAAGCTTATTGGTTAAGACGAATTATTGTTAGAATTAAACCAAACGTATATTACATACCCAGAAAAACTGAAACTTTTAAAACTCTTGACGTCATATTTTTAAGATAGGTTAAAGTTTGGAATTTCTAGATAAAACGAGACTAATCCTATTTTTTGGTTACAAGAAATCCTTGACTAGTTCTAAAATACTTTAAAATCCCACAAGATTTGGAATAATGGTTCTCTACAAGAAGAAAACACACTTTGTTTCCACATTGAGTTAGTTGAGGTTTCAAGGCATTGTTTAGTCTCTCCCTTTTGAGGAAACTAAGTAAAAGTGTTGGACATTTAAGTAAAGACAATCAAAAATTAAATTAATATAACCGATGATAAACATTACAATAAAAGTGAATTTTAACGACACATCTTTAGCGAAAACATGTTTTTTTTATTAACCTAGATATCCAACCCGTTATGTGAGCCGACTAATCCCAGAGCGACCACCTGTTTTGCAGATAGCCCAGAGTCACCGTATTTGAACCTCCGTGGCCACAAGGGGATTTTTATTCCTCCTTGGTTTTGAACTTGAGACCTCCTGATACTTTTGACATTTGGAGCCAAGCTCAAACCAATCAGGCACCACCCTTGTGGTTGCGACAACATGTTTGTGCCATAAACTATAGCGATTACATGTTGTTGCAATAAAGTACAAAACCATTCATGATGTAAATTGGAGTTTTAACGATGATACAAATTATTGCTGAAAACCCGTGTTTCTTGTAGTAAAATTCGTGTAACAACGTTGTTATTACGTATAATTGAACATAACAAATAATCTAAATTCTTGATACAAGGTATTTAAATGATTAGTAATTAAAACATAGTTACAAAATCATTCAAATATTATTGAACATGTATCTTTTCGTTACAAATCATTTATATATAATTTACATGTACGAAGTTGAAATAAATAAAATAATAAATCAAATAAGTATCGTTATTTAATTACTGAGAAAAATCGAAGCCGTGTGACCATTTACTATTCTTCTCGTCCCTTTTGAACGTTCGATACTTTCCTTAATAAAATTGTATTTATTTATAAAAACCATTTGTTTGTTTCTTTCAATCATATCCTCAACCCTTGAATTGGTTAATTTGAGCTTACATATTCATTTATTTAATACAATGATTAAACAATATTATATCAAATTAAACCCAAATACATACTCCTTTCATCTCATAAATAAACGTGACATATGCTTTATTGCTATAAAATTCGAATGCAAATTTATGTAATTATGCATTAACAAATATTTTAAGATATTTTTTGTATTATTGTTGATATGGTTCCTTTCTTTTTTCAGTTTATATTATTAAAAAAAATAAAAGAATTTAAATATTAGTTTAAAATTTCCATTAAAGTGAACACCGAATAAGAAGTTAGACTTTGGACCGTTTACCAAACACTAGTGCTTATCAGTAAAATTTAACATTATTATTTACTTATCGGGTAAGATTTTTGTCCACTACAACGATAGTATGCAACAATTTACCTAGTAACCGCTTACCGTAGTAAGAGTCGTCGCCCTTACTTACCGCGTAAGACTCTTGGTCCTTGTCTCGTTCTTACCAGGTAAGATTTTTGGTTCTTATCATTTTCATCCGGTGAGGTAGTGTGATTTGGTAAGGGCTTACATGGGTAAGTATTTGGTAAACGACCCCTGGTGCTGTTTGATGCATGCTTAATTAAAGTTTAAATTGATGATTAAGATCTGGAGTTACAATAATTGATAGTATTTATATTATTATTTTAAATTCAGTTAATTATATTTAAATATCAGGTACATTGTTATCGTAATATAATTAATTATCGAAATAAATATAAAATTATCTTGCTACTTTATGTTTTTGTAACTGATTATATATAGAGAGAGAGATTAGTTTAAATGTTAATTTAAATTATTGTGTTAATTTTATAAACTTTTTCAACCAATCACAATCCAGTTTAGTATTAGGTTATACTCTATCTAAAAATTTAATGTTAAAAATATTTGGGTAATTTTTTTTTTTTGTAACTCTTATATCATTAATTGAGAGTTACAAGATCCATAAAAACCCATGATTTTTGTATTTTTAATATTGATCTTGTGATTTTTTCATTTTTAATATTTAAAAATATGTGATTGGTAGAGAAGATATGCTAGTAAAGTGTTTGTTATCGTTCAAACAATCATGGATAAAGACATTGGAAAACAACACGATAATATTGAGAAGGTTAAAATTGTTTATGGTGACAGTCGGAGTTTGAGATCAAGAAGTGAAGTAAATAATCAAAGAAAGTGTCTTGATAATTATCAACACAAATTGACATGTATACACCCATATGAACACAAATTGACATATATGAACACTTGTTTCAATTATGAACACAAATTGAACATATATGTGAACACTTATGATAATTACGAACACAAATTGAACATATATGTGAACACTTGTGGCAATTATGAACACATATTAAACATGTATGAACACTTACAGCAATTATGAACATAATTAAACATATACCCCTTCTATTGTTTGTAATCGATGATATTGATTGCACCTTTCCTTTTACATAAATACCCTTGAGCTACAATGTTCACATATATTTGTGAAATTATAAGGGTAATAAATTAAATTTATAATATGATTAATCTCAACCTTATATTTTAAAAATTTATGATCATGATTAGTTTATAAAGTTAACACAATAATTTGGGTTAACAAATGAACTTTCCCCTACCTATCTATCTACACACACACATGCACACACACGCTCACACACACACGCACACACACATATATGGCCGATTAAAGTTAGTGGAGGAGCGATCAACTGCAAATTAACCACCCATATTTATACAAACCGTGCAAACCATCCTTATCCGTCGATTTCATTGTTTAATCTTATGAAAATTTTTCATTAAATTGTTTAATMTTATGAAATTATTTCATATAATACTTTTTTTTGATAAAGTTGTTTCATATATAGTTATGAAATTATTTCATATATGGTTATGAAATTGTTTCATATAATACTTTTTTTTTTTGATAAAGTTGTTTCATATATGGTTATGAAATTGTTTCATATAATATTTATGAAATTTTATTAAAACTATTTCATGTATTTCTCTAAAATTAATATAATGAAGATTATAATATCTACGATTAACACTCTCCACAATAAAAATGATTAATCAACCTCTTATAATTACAAAAAAATAAACAAAATAAAAAATTATGATGAGTTGAATGAAGTTTGTACGGTTTGTACAAATAACGTGGTTCACAAAGTAAACCTTATCTCAAGTTAGTGTGTGTATATATATATGTGTGTGTATGAACTTGGGATCACGTGAGACCAGTCTGTTTTCGTGAGACCCATAAGACCCATTTTTTACATTTGAAATTTCACAGTAAAAACACTATGAAGGTTATTTTCACAACATTTTGCTCTGAAGTTTCAAGTGTAAAAAAGTGATTTCATGGATCTTATGAAAACAAACTGATCTCACGTGAATCCAACCCTATATATATATATATATATATATATATATATATGTATGTATACATATGGCTGATTAAAGTTAGTGGTTAATTTTAAGGAGAAAGCATGTATGGTTGGTTGACCAAGGGGAGTAGAGGGGGCCGCATTGTGGTTGACATGAGACCCACGAGAGTAGAAGCGATGAGGGTCCGTTACAAAATTCTTTTTCTGGGCCTTTTGGACCTGTCAATGTCAGATTTACACAATCAGGGTATTCACACATGAATCCTTCTTATATAACCCACACTCTATCCCCCTTTCCCTCACCTCCCCTTTCTCTCTCTAAAACCCTCCTCTTCTCTCTCTCTCTCTCTCTCTCTCTATATATATATATATGGTTTTCAATGTGTAAGAAGGAACAAACATTTCAAACGTTGTTCCTAGGTAAGAACAGCTTCTATCATAGTACTTGTCAAATCATCTTTGTCTTAATCTCACTGCAATCTTTGAAATCTTATATGTGTAGGAAAGAATACCATGAATGTGGTTGATGATGGTGGTGCCGTTGGTGGCACTGTGACGGCGGACGAGGAGGAGGAGGAGGATGATGATGATGAGGCGGTCATCGTGATGGTGGTTTGCTTGTTTTGAATTTGGTGCTATCCTTACCTGAGCTTTTACCCAAATCTTTATATTTCTTTTTAGTGTTTGTTTTTTTTGACTTGTTGCCTTTTTTTTCTCTTGTGATTATCATCTTCTTGACCTTGTAAGACCTTTTCTTGACCTTGTAAGACCCAAGGACGCCTTCTAGTTCTTTGCTTTTTGTCGTCGCTTGGACCTTACATCACTGTAAAGTGACCACAGGTCTTCTTACGTCTTCCTTCGTTCCCACCCAACTCACCTTCTCCTTCCTTGTCTATCCCTCCTGAGCTATTTCCTCTCGTCAAAGAGAGACACGATATAGGGTTATGTTTTTGTTCAATTCGTTATACACAATGGGCAAAAACATAACCCTGATTAATCTTTCTTCGTTACTTGACAGAAGAAACCCTAATTCTTCATCTTTGTCAATGAGAAAGACCCAATTAATCCTCCGTCCATCATCATCATCAAAAACGCTTCATGCGCTACAACGCATGCCAAAAAAGAAATTGACGAAAATCCTAGAAGATCGATGGTGGCATATAATATTCAAGATCTACATCAAAATCCCATCGTTATTTTTCGTTGTCGTATGGATTCGTATTTTGTAAGGTTACGTTAAAAGTGAAATAAATTGAAGATGCCACCCATTTTTTTGGGTATTCTTTTTACTGCTTATGGTACTTTATATGGTTAGTCCAAGTGCGTCAGTCTATCTCTAATGCACACACACCCACACCCACATGTGTGTGTGTGTGTGTGGGGCAGTAATTATTCCGGTAGGGCATCATTGTTAGATTGGATTATTAGGGCAGAAATCTCTAGGGGTTCAGTGGTAGTTGTTTTATATGTTTGTTTAAAAACCAATAAAAAGAACAAGAGAATATCATATGAATTTGTACATCTTAAAATACAAACTACAAAGCTCCTCTCAAATATGTGTTAAACAATTGGTTGTTGATTAAGATTTCATGTTCATAGTTTGATGATATCTTTTTCTTATGGTTGTATTTTATGGGGTTGGTTGGGAGTATTTGGTTGACCATCTTTTAATTCTTTTTGGGACGTTTCAAGATATATATGTAACAGTTTCTTCTCTTTCAAAATATTTTTTTTGATATCCAATTCGGTATGCGAGCCGACTAATCACAGGGCGACCATCCGTTTCGCGGATAGCCCGAAGTCATCGCATTTGAACCTCCATGACTACAAGGGAATTTTATTCCTCATTTGATTCGAACCTAAGATCTCCAGACAAAAAAATCATTTTGTTATATCAAATGATAATAGGATTTCCTTTTTTATAGAACAACATTTATTATATTTTATGATGTTTGGATTATTTGATTTACTAACAAAAATGGAACTTATTTTTCATTGAATTCATACAAATAATCAATTAATTAAAGCTTTTTTTTAATATGGATATAAATGTTAGATTCAAAATCATTTAATTTAAACCTATAATATCTAAAAAGAACTTTAGGAAATGTCTTTCTTGTGACTCTTTCTCTTTTCATTGCACAAAAAAACAAAAAAGTTCTAAGTGTATTATTGAAGCAAATCATTATGGTTTTCTTTCCTTCTTTGTTTTCTTCCTCTTTTCAATTCATCTCTCTCTCTCTCTAATATATATATATATATATATATATATATATGTATGTATATTATAGGAGTACTATAAATTGTTCATGGTAATGATATTCATGAAGACAACATCCTTGGTGATAGTTGTTGATGGTGATTCGTCAACAATATTTTACCAATGATAATCCATCAGTGATATATAGTTGTCGTTGGTAATCTACAATAATTAACGTGTTGATGATTCGTCGGGATGTTATCTATCGTGATAGCTGTTTGGTGACATCTTTATCCATAAATATTCGTTCGAACGACTTTCACTGATAAACTTGGTCGTTAGTGAAACCCTTCAGAATTTTAGTGTCATGCACACAAATCCTTTCTTGTATCCCTATTTGATATGAATTATATGTAGTTTTTGAGAAGAGCTTGATGGTTATATATAACAATTGGTATGAAATGGTGAAACTAATTAAAAAGGAACAAATAAATAGCATCTATAAATTTTTATAATAAAATATAAGCATTTAAAAAGTTGTTATTATTAATAATCAAATACTTAAAAGGTCTCTTGATAAAATAAATTTAGACAATTTTTTTTGATAATATTTAATTTCAAAAATGTTTTATAAATATTTTATTAATGATAAATAAATAAAATTATAGGCTTAAAAAATAATTTAAAACCTTTCCTTTGTTTAAGATACATTGGGAACATATCAAGCATATTACACACACAAACACAAACAATGGCTTTGGTTTCATAAACTAATATTAGGATTCCTGGAATTATGTTTCTTCATAAATTCAGTGAGATTTGTGTTTAAACTTTCAAACCACATTATTCTTATTCGTTTATTTTCACATGGAAAAGTTAAAAGAAAAATGTATTGAAAAAAAAAATGAACATTTAAAATAAAAAGCAACAATAAGAATGAACCCAACTTAAAATATAAGAATCAATAACCAAAAGGGTGGTGTCTGATTGGTTTGAGCTTGAGCTTGAGCTTGAGCTGCAAAGATCAAAAGTATGTGGGGGTTCCGGGTTCAAATCGTAACATGTGATCTTGGACTAATTAAGTTTATCGGATGTGTGTCTAACGACACAAACAAACACATGGTAAATAATTTTTCACGTATAAAAGTCTGACGTGATTTATAAAAACAAAGGTTGATCAATAGTAAATAACATAAGCAAGCACAAAATCTCCCGTTTCATGATATGATAAATGTAACAATTCCTTGTATAATAGTGTGCATGTATCAATAAATCATATGAATATACATGTTAAATTTGTCAGATGACATTTAATGTATTGCTGGCTATAAAAGGCAACTCTTGTCAATATTCCAAATCACCTGTTTCACGAAATTTCTAAGTGATAATTTATTAAGTAAATCAGCACCAATATCTTAAGACTATCTCAATTCTTCAGATCTAATAGAGTACCTTGTTTTACTCTTGTAGTATCTCCTTATGAGCATAATTATCATCATTTAGATTGTGTAGGTTAGGTTTTGTGCAACAATATGTAATTCTTTGTTTTTATAAAACATACAAAACTAAAAGTGAAAATTTGTTATGCTTGAATCCAACCCCTCTTTAACACCCCAATTTACAATCGCATATAACCCACATATTTCATTTAACATGAAATTCAAATATACACATTGGTCTCAACTATACAACTTGCTACAAATTTTTTTCATATAAACTCAGTACAAGACTTGTAAACATAACAAGTTTTTAAGTACAAATAACATAACATCTTCCAAAAAATTCCATATATGCATTGCAATCATGATCCCTTTACATTTTCCTCTTTCCTTTATCTTCTGATTGTGTTCGACTTGTAATGCACAGTTTATAACGCAAAAATGAGGGTTAGACCATGAGGTCTAGTGAGAAATTTCTTTGATGCTATTACAGGGTGAAAATCACCAAAATACTTTTACAAAACCCAGATTTGTATAAATAACAATAAACAATGTTTTATTAAACAAACCTCTTTTTGTCGCATCAAGATAATGAGACAATACTCATTTATCGCATCAAATAATAAAAAAAACCAATTTATTGCATCATATATAAACTTGTCGCATTTAAAATAAATAAATAATAAAATTGTCACATCCAACAGATGCGATATCAGTACCTTGTCGCACCATATAGATGCGATAACAGTAACTTGCCCCATCACACACATCCGATAACCCACACTTGTCACACCTTAAAGATGCGATAACCAACCTTGTTGCATCCCACAGATGCGATAACAGTAACTCCTCACACCATACTAGTGCGATAAACCCAATTTGTCGCATCTCATTGACGTGATAAAAATAACATTTGAATCTCAACCCAATCTCATTGCACCACCCTATGCGATAACAATCACACTTATCGCATCATATAGATGCGATAACAGAATCTCATGATCAAAATATCATCGTTTGCAGAATTTGATCATGGCACCCTTATCCCAGTATACCCAGCTCCTGATTATGACACCCTTATTACCAAAAATATCCATCTCCTGATCATGTCACCCTTATTACAATCAGATGAAACATCGCATCGAAACCCAAAATTTATGCTAACAATAGCATATACACATCATGTATCTACGTATGAGACCTTACGGTTTCTTTACTAAAAGCATAATAAATGATGTTTTAAAATAAAACTCACCTTACGTTCACAAATAGATGAAGACAATAGCGGCATATAATTATTCAGAATAAGAATTCCCAGAATTCATCTTTTCCCTTCTCTTCTTTTGGTTTTTGTTTCTTGGCTCCAAGAACACACACACAGAAAATGATTTTCTCACCAACTTTTACACTCTCCCATGAGATAAAACAAAGCCCACAAATTTCTGCCTTTAATAAAAAAACAACACCGGATTTTATAACCGATAACCCGGTTATCACATTATCCTCCCCTAAAAAGAATTTCGTACCAAAATTCATTCAAGCAAATAACTGAGGATACTTAGTTCTCATCTCAGACTCTAGTTCTCAAGTAGCTTCTTGCCCCTTATGAAAACGCCACTGTACTTTCACAAGACTGATTTCTTTATTCCTAAAATTCTTGTCTTTTGGTTAGTGACGGCCTTAGGGGTTTCCACAAAATTTAACTTACTATCAATTTGCACCTCAGGTAGGGTACTGTAAAATTCGGATCGACCAAACACTTTCACAGGTTAGAGACATGGAAAGTGTTGTGAATAACATTGAGTTTCTCAGGCAACTCCAACTGATATGTTAATGAACCAACATGCTTACAAATTCTGAACGACCCAATGTACCTCGGACTGATTTACCTCTTTTTTCGAATCGAACGATACCCTTCCACGAAGAAACCTTTAACATTATGAAATCTCCTACTAGAAATTCAATCAGTTTGTGGCATCTATTGGTGTAACTTTTCTGTAGTTCCTAAGTTGTTTTAATTCGTTCTCGAATCTGATATATCTTTTCGCAAGTTAGTTGAACGATCTCTGGGAAATCCAACTGTTTCCCCCAATTTATTCCAACACAACGACATTCTGCACTTTCGACCATACAAAACCTCATACGGTGCCGCTTGAATGTTAGAGTGGTAACTATTGTTGTAAGCAAATTCAATCAGAGGTAGATGATTTTCCCAAGATCCCCCAAAGTCAATAATACAAGCTCTCATATGTTTGAGGGTGATACATCGTACTCAATTTGATCTGAGATCACATAACTCTTTCTGTTTCCACCCTGGCTGGTACTCCCAGAATAGAAATAAGAGTATTTCCTAACTAACTCATTTCATCTGCTAACATGTCCCAAGTAACATATTCAGGATGTTATACTGGTTCTTGATTCACATTCTCCTGAATTGATTCACCCTGATCTGGACGAACTTCAGGTTTACTGTTCCTTCTTCTCCCACGTCCCTTTCCACGACCCCTGCCCCGACCCCTCCCTCTACCTCTGCTTGCTGGTAGATTGGTAGGATTGTTTTCAAGTGAAGTCTCCCTCTCGTCCGACTGAAGAGGGCGATTCTTTTAGACCTTTGTGAATGACTTGCCATTTGTAAATTTTTAAAATTTAATATTCACATAATCACATTCCCTAATATAATAAGGTATCAGATATAAATATGTACCTGTAAATTCATAATTACATTGATGAGTTGTAATTTGAATTTACCTTATATATCATTCTCTTAACCTTATCATATTTATTCCAAAGGTTCTACATATGTCAGGGACTCTTAATATGCAAATAATACAATTTAAGTGTGTAGGCATCATGCTGGATGCCTAAATCCCTTAAACTCAGGCTCTGATACCAAACTTATAAGACCCCAATTTACAATCGCATATAACCCACATATTTCATTTAACATGAAATTTAAATATACATATTCGTCCCAACTATACAACTTGCTACAAAAAAATTCATATAAACCTCATACAAGACTTGTAAACATAACAAGTTCTTAAGTACAAATAACATAACATCTTCCAAAAATTCCACATATGTATTGCAATCATGATCCCTTTACATTTCCCTCTTTCCTTTATCGTCTGATTGTGCTCAACCTGTAATGCACATTTTAAAACGCAAAAATGAGGGTTAGACCACGAGGTCTAATGAGAAATCTCTTTGATGCCATTACAGGGTAAAAATCACCAAAACACTTTTACAAAACCCATATTTGTATAAATAGCAAATAAACAACGTTTTATTGAACAAACTTATTTTTGTCGCATCAAGATGACGAGACAATACTCACTTATCGCATCAAACAATAAAATAACCTATTTATCTCATCACATATAAACTTGTCGCATTTAAAATAAATAAGTAATAAAGTTATCGCATCCAACAGATGCGATAACAGTGGATTGTCGCACCATATAGATGCGAAAACAGTAACTTGTCGCATCACACACATGCGATAACCCACACTTGTCGCACCTCAAAGATCCGATAACCAACTTTGTCGCATCCCACATATGCGATAATAATAACTCCTCGCACAATACTAGTGTGATAAATCCAATTTGTCGCATCTCATTGATGCTATAAAAATAACACTTTGAATCACAACCCAATCTCATCGCACCACCCTATGCGATTACAATCACATTTATCGCATTATATAGATTCGATAACAAAATCCCATGATCAAAAGATCATCATTTCCAAAATTTGATCATGCCACCCTTATCCCAATATACCCAGCTCCTGATTATGTCACTCTTATTACAAAGATATACCTAGCTCCTGATGATGTCACTCTTATTACAAAGATATACCCAGCTCATGATTATGTCACTCTTATTACAAAGATATACTCAGCTCTTAATTATGTCACCCTTATTACCAAAAATACCCATCTCCTGATTATCACAACCTTATTACAATCAGATGATAACATTGCATCAAAACCCAAATTTTATGCTAACAATAGCCTATACACATCATGTATCCATGTATGAAATCTTACGGTTTCTTTACTGAACATAATAAATGATGTTTCAAAATAAAACTCACATTACAATCACAAATAGATAAAGACAATAGCGGCAAATAATTATTCAGAACAAGAATTCCCAAAATTCAACTTCTCCCTTCTCTTCTTTCGGTTTTTGTTTCTCGGCTCCAAGAACACACACACATAAAATGATTTTCTCACCAACTTTTACACTCTCTCATGAGATAAAATAAATATCTCCCTATAAACTCACTTAAAAATGCATAAGGCAGTGTGATTAAGATATTTTAATCAAATTAACAAAATAAACCCCTCAAGTTTGTGCCTTTAATAAAAAAGAACCCCAAACTTTATAATCGATAACCTAGTTATCACACCCTCCCCTTCTACAAACACTTTATATTTTAATCATTTCCTAACCAAGTCCAAAAAGTTACATGACTAGTAATAGTTTTGGGATTTAGGACGTTATATATGGTATGTATATTAGTCGATCACCTTCGGGATGGTCGGGTAAACTTCATCAAGGACAATGAGTCCATGGAGGGATGTACAAAACATCTTAAAAGAATTCCACATCGTCGATAAACAATGAGGATATTGGGTACGTTTGATGAAATTGAATTTAGATAGGGTAGTTTGGGATAACTCACCCAAAATTGATGTGAAGTGATATTTGTGGATTAAGCATCATGGCTCATGCTATAAATTATCAATAACGTCTATCATAAGTTTTAGTGTTAGTCTATTCCGTTGAGACTTGAGACATTAGAATAAATGATTCAGTTAATGTTGTTGACACAATATCTCTTAAGGGTTTTATCAATGTTTATAGATATAATTACATGATTTAAGCCTCATTTTTTTTAAAAGTCCAAAAAACCAAATTATAACCCTAAATGAGATTTCAATTAAATCCATATCCTCCTTACCTATAAAAAATGGCTCCACACAAGAATCCTCTTAGGCTTAGAGCGGATAGCAAGACTCATATCCCCTTGCATGCAATGATGTGGTGGTGAACCTCTCATTCTAATTCAGTGCTCTCCGAACCGTGCGGGAAGGTTTCCCATCACACGGCTCATCAACTTGATCTTCCGGGGGAACCGTATGCCCGAACAAGCCTGGAAAAAAAGGTAAAGTCTTGCTTTCCTTTTCCACTCAAGTGTACAACATCTACTGTGCTTAGGCCCCTTCTATCCTAATTTTCTTCAACAAATAATTCATTAAACTTACTGAAGTAATCAAATAAATTCTTGAACTTACTAAAACCAAAAAAATATCAACGAACTTTCAAAATTTTTGAGCGACACCCCTGAACATATTTTAATGAGGGTTTCACTATACTTATAAAACGAAAATAATATAAAAGTCATTTGTATCGATAAATCAGTAATAAAACAAACAAATCAGAAAAAAAAACAATCATATACCAGTTCTATTGGCCACTATTTATTTTTCATATAAAACTACTTATTATTTAATTTCTAAATTCAAATGGAAATCACGAATTATTATAAAAACATGTGATTATCAATTGAATATGAAAAATAAACAACGACTACATAACTGATATATACCTTTTGTTTTTATTGAACTTTGCTACTGGTTAATTTGTTGATATGTCAAGAAAAAAAATGATATATTTCATTTCATTTTAAACGTGTAAGGGTTTATTCATTCTCAACAATGTTTAAAGATACTTAAAATATGAAAGTCCGTTAGATTTTTTAAATTTTAACAATATTCTTAAAAGGAAGTTCTAGTTAGTTTCGATTTCAATAAACTCAAGAATTTATTTGTTAAAAAATAGGCAAATAGATAGCGTTTTTTGGGAATTTTCTAATTTTAAATGATTTAAGCCTCTTGACATTCGTGATTGTAGCTTAATTTATATATGTTCAATTTTCAAAAAGAATATAAAATAAAATTACATTATATATGCAACCACATAGAAAGTGTAACTTTTCCTTTCTATTATAAGAGAACAAGTTTTTCAATATATTAGATCATTCAGTTTTTTTATATAACTATGTCTCCTCTTTTTAATGTTCATTTATTTTAGTGTAACATCTGTAATTCCGTTATCACTATTAAAATATAAATTTAATGAAACAGTCAAGAAGTAAGTAGGGGTGGAGCCGTTTTGGAGCTAGGTGTGGCATTGGTTCCTCTCAAACTTCAAAAATAAAATTTGGTATAGTCTCAAAACTCAAATCACCTACTTGAGATTTTATTTACTCATATCAAATTCTCCTCTTTCTTCCTTTATAAATGCTAAATTTTCTAAAGATTCTAAAATAAACAAATTACTTTATTGAATAAATAAATTTTATTACTACAAATTTCATGTATTTTCAAACGGTTTTTCTTATTTATATAGTTATCCTATTTGAATAAATATAGACATAATTATGTTGTTTAGGTGACTCATACTTTTCAACTCTTTTTTACAGTCATTTTCAGGACAAATATTTAATTAAAACACGTATATACTCAAAAGAGTTTTCTCAACTTTGAAATCATGAATTTTCTTACATTTTTTCTAGGCAACCCTAGATAAATTTTCTGACTCTGCCCTTGATAGAAAAAACAGAAACACACGCGGCATAGGTCACAGGCCAGGTTCACGGGAACCCTCTTGGGCGAACCTTATGTCCAATTTTCCAGGGTTTCTTCCCATTTCCTCCCTCTTTTCATTTCTCTCTTCTTGGGCCAATTTGGGAGCTTTGGACTCGGTTTTGGACCATCTTCGCAAGTATTCATCTTTAAGACTCTAAAGAATTGATGGTTGGAAGCTTGGTTTTGGGGATTTGTGTAATACTCCATTCCACATTTGCATAAAATCCACATATTCCATATATCATGCAATACAAATATTATATATTGGTTCCAAATGTATACAGATTGCTACATATAAAAGAGGTGGGGTCAGACCATACTCCCGATAAAGACTATCAAAGAGATCGCTCATTTTCTCAATGAGATTGTAGCTACAAACTTTTTTTTTTGCTCACACACAAAGTACATGGCTTGAATATAACAAATTCTCAAGTACATGCATAAACTCAGCTTTCAAAAAATCCATAGATGTAAAGAAGTAATAATCTCATTCACATCTTTCCCTTCCCTTTACCTTCCACATCTGCTCGACATGTAATGCACATTTTTGAAAAAGAAAGCGAGGGTTAGACTATAAGCTCTAGTAAGTAATCCCCTTGAATGCTATTATATGGTGAAAATCACCAAAACACTTTTGAAAAGCCCATCTTTAAAAGATAACATAAAATTAATATTTATTTCAACAAACCTTCGTTTTGTCGCATCATATAGATGAGACAACTCAATCCCATCACATCAAACAAATATGATAACCCCTTTTATCGCATCAAACTCATGAAATACCAAACTTGTCAATGACATGTTTTCTCACATCATTTAGATGCGATAACCCCATTATGTCGTATCATATGAATGTGATAACACAACTCCTCGCATCTTAAGGATGCGATAACATCAACTTATCTTCTCGCACCATAAGGATGCAATAACATCATCTTATCGCATCATAAGGGTGCTATAAACACATATCATCTCATCACATAGATGCGATAACAGTACATATAAGTTCAAAATCTCATTTAACAAACTGTTGAGTATGCCACCATTATCCCAATATACTGTCTCTCCTGATTATGTCACTATGATTTAAAAATATGCACCTCTCATGATTATGCCACCCTTATCTCACTTTACATCTCTCCTGATTATGCACCCTTATTCCATTCAGTTGATAATAGTATAACAAAACCCAAATTTATGCTAACACATAGTACATAACAGTTTCAGAAACACACCAAATACAATACCATACGGTTCCTTATTAAAAGGAAATCAAATGATGCTTTTAAAGTAAAATCTCACCTTGTAAATACAAGTAGATTGCAATTATAAAACAGTAACGAATATCATATATGAACATGTAGCTTTCTTTTTCTTCTTCTTTCCATTTCTTCGAACCCAGGAAACCAAATTGTTCTCACCAACTTTTCTTATATCTATCTTATTTCTTTTACCCAAATAGGAAAACACATGCATCAAAATGAATATTAAAAGAAGAGGCGGTGATGAGTAAAAGTTTTTATACCAAAATCCACGTCATACCCTTTAACTTCTCACCATTAATAAAAAATAACCCCAAACTTTCTAAACCAAATAAAAATCGACACCCGATTATCACAATTTGAAAGGATTCCACGGAAGAGTTTTGGTTGGGAGATCTCAAGTTCTTGAAGTGATAAGTTCTTGAACAGTTTAAGCTCTAGTATGGTGATTTTTGTAGATTTGAAGCTTATGTTCATTTGTGTTTATTCTAGACTAGGGTTGTTGTCTTAAGAGAACTTTTGGAGATCCTTGTTTGTAGATCATAAGCCTTCACCAATGGAAGCTAGAGTTTGGGTTGAGAATCTAGGTTTAACATAACCTAGGTGAGTTCAAATTGCTTTATAAAAACTCCGTGCAAGTTAGTAACAACTGGCAAAACCACGTAACATATAACACATAATTTACACATATCAAATCAATACGATATTACACATTGGGTCCCGCTGTCCAACAAAACTATATAACTGAAAGAAACCTACTACAAACTTTTTGCTAACAAAGTTCACATACAAAAGATTCATAATGCCACATATCAAAAGCAGTCAAGTACGCTTCAATCATTCCTTAACATGCTTCACATATAAACATCTAAATAGTCGGATTCACATTTTTTTTCTTTCCCTTTATTCTCTATAAGTTGCCTTGAAATACATATTTTTGAAAACTAAATGAAGGTTAGACCATACTGTGTAGTCAGTTAATCCCTGTCAGTGCATCATTGCAACAAAAATCAATTTGTATAAAAACCTTTCAAAAACAGTGATCATATAACTTTAAAATATTATATCCCATTCAGATATAAGGTTGGTACCATGTTCAACATCATTGTCAGTCTTTAAGTTGGCACCTAGGCTCAACACCACTGTTAATTATACGTTATCACCCAGGTTCAACCATTTGTAATAATACCGTAATACATTTAATGGAGTTTGAGTTTTATTTAACATGATTCAATGTCCATTTCGGTATCAATGTGATGTATACAATGATTGATTGGGTTAGTGATGGTTCGTTATGAGTTTTCGCACGAGAATTTTGATTAGAAAGTAGGCGAATCTTCATTTGAGGTCAAATTTTATCGAGATGCCCCCTTATGAGGGGAGCCAGTTGTTTTGGTGAAGTGCCGTTGGTGCATATTCAGTTCTAACCACCGTCGTTGGTGCATATTCAGTTCCCCTTGATTGAATAAATGTTGAAGACTCTTATTACCAACGAAAATATGACATTTGGTATCGTATAAATAGTGTTTCCAAATCTTCAAAGCAAATATAATTCCCACTAATTCCATATTGTAAGTAGGAATAGTCTCTCGTAATCTTTCATTTGACGGAAAACATAAGTAATAACTTTCCCTCGCTGAAACGCCCCAAATCACACATTGCATGCAACACATATTTCATACAAAAGAAATACATGACATTATCCCATTCAGGTCCCTTAGTACAAGAATCTATTATAACCAAATACAAGGTCCAAAAAGTTCAAATACATTTCTTGTACTATTCAATCAAAACTACACATCAAGACAGATCTTCATGCATAAATGCATATAGAAAAATATTACATTTTCCCCTTTCCCTTATCGTCCGTACCTCCTGCAATACATAATTAAAATCACGAAACGAGGGTTAGACCAAAAGGTCTAGTGAGATACCCTATTAATGTTATTGCAGGGTGAAAATCACCAAAATCTTTTTTGGAAAACAACATTTTATATATGTAACAAATACATGAACAATTAGGAACATACTATCAAATCCTTTCCATTTTTCAAGCAAAGCATTCAGCTTTTCAAATCTCATACCTCTGAACCAATCAGGTTTCACATAATACCACTTTTAACCTTTGTTTTTAATCAAACAAGGTTTGTATAAAGTTTCAGGCCAAACCTGATGTTTTCTCCTCAATAACATCCAGACTATGATATCCAATAAGAACCTTGATCCTAAATCTTTAAATCACAAAGAAATAAAGACTCCAGACCACGGTAATCTTAAGGGATATAATAGAAAGAGTTATATCATACAACACACATACCAATGCTACCCTTATATCGAAATGTACACCTCTCCTTGATATGCCACCCTTATCCCATGGTACACCTCTCCTTGATATGCCATCTTTATCCCATGGTACACCTCTCCTTGATATGCCACCCTTATTTCCTCATCAAAATATTTCACAAAAATAATTCCAAATAGACCGTAACCATTGAAATTATTATCAATTCAAACTCATTTATATCAAAACTTCATTTTATGATAAAATAACAATTTCTATCATTTAAACACAAGGTATAACTCAAATCCGGTCAACCTAGGCTTGGCCGGACTTCATCTCCGGTCAAGTCTTGGCCGGTTTACCAAATCATCCGGACAACTTATCATTCAAGACTTGTCCGATTTAACACTTAGAACAAATTCCAACACCTTTGTCCGGATAACAAGTCCGAACAATACATCGCCCAAAGCTTGCCGATTTAAAATAATCCGGTCACCACATGGTCGTATTGCTACTTCTCAGTTCAAAATGATAACCATTCTTACCAATCAGAACCCGCTTAACACTTAACCGATTTAAAACAATCCGGACAATACATCGTCCAACCTTTGACCGATTTTAAACCCTTAAGCAAAATCCTTTGATTTCATTCCAATAATAAACAAGATTCATATAAAACCAGTAAAAATTTTATGCAAAAGAGTTTAGAAATTACTCACCTTAACAAGCTTTTGAAATAAAATACTTGAAATCAACTTGAATCTCTAGACAAGAAATAATCCGGTCAACCTCTCTTCTCTTTTAAATCACACAACTTTAACAAAAGCAAGAAGAGAAAATATGAAGGCTCAACCTCCCTTTTTATACTTTCCAAAACAGGAAAGGCGGCTAACTCACATACCCACATGCATGCATACATACACCATGCATATATGATTATATAAATATATACACATCCATTTCAAGCACATATACCATGTATATATATATATACTTCAACATATGTACATATTCTCATACACATAATCATATTATGCACATAATTTTCACATACTAGCATGATCAAATGTATTAATTTATCATGCTATCACGTAATCATTTAATCAGATAATCACATATTAATTACCTTAGGTGATAACCAGGATCCAGTTATCACATTATCCACCCCTCAAAAGAATTCCGTCCCGGAATTTCTTTAATAAAAAAGCCATGGGTATTCTGATCTCATCTTTGACTCTAGTTCCCATGTTGCTTCTGGTCCTTTGTGAAACTTTCACTGAATTTTAACCACACTTATTTCTTTGTTTCTCAACATTCTGATCTTTTGGTCAACTACAGCTTCTGGTGTTTCCACAAAATTCAATTTACTGTCTAATTGAATCTCTGGCAACGGCACAGCTAAACTTGGATCCGCCAAACATTTCCGTAGATTCGACACATGGAAAGTATAGTGAATCAAACTCAGTTCTTCTGACAGCTCCAACTGATATGCTACTGGCCTAATTCGCTTACATATTTTGAATGGCCCTACATACCGCGGACTGAGCTTCCCTTTCTTTCCAAACCTAATGACACCTTTCCATGGCGAAACTTTTAACATCACAAAATCACCTATACCAAACTCAATCGGCTTTCGACGATTATCAGCATAACTTTTCTGATGATCTTGTGTTGTTTTGATTCTTTCGCGGATCTGTTCGATCTTTTCAGAAGTTTCTTGGACAATTTTAGGACCCGTCAGTTGTTTTTCACCAATCTCATTCCAACACAACGGCGTTCGGCATTTACGTCCACACAACACTTCATACGGTGCCGCTTGGATGCTGGAATGATAACTATTGTTATATGTAAACTCTATCAATGGTAAGTAATCTTCCCACGATCCCCTGAAGTCAATAATACAACTTCTTAACATATATTCAAGAGTCTAAATAGTTCTTTCACTCTGCCCATCAGTTTGCGGATGATAAGCTGTACTTAATCGGATTTCAGGCCCCAAATCTTTCTGTAATCCTTCCCAGAACTTTGAAGTAAACCGACTATCTCTATCAGAGATAATAGACAAGGGAACACCATGTCTGGTAACAATTTCTTTGATGTAAATCTGTGCTAACTTTTCTAAAGAGTATTTCTCTCTTATTAGTAAAAAATACGCAGATTTAGACAAACGATCAATAATTACCCAAATCGCGTCATACCCCTTTGGAGTTCGAGGTAACTTCATAACAAAATCCAAGGTAATGTGATCCCATTTCCATACAGGTATCTCTAAGGATTGAAGACTTCCATACGGTTTCTGATGTTCAATCTTAACCTGTAAACATGTCAGACACTGTTCCACATATCGAGCTATATTTCTTTTCAACCCTGGCCACCAATAAAAAAGTTTCAAATCTCTATACATCTTATTGGTGCCTGGATGAATAGAGTATCGGGACTTATGACCTTCATTTAATATAATGTTTTGGATATCTCCAAAACATGGTATCCAAATTCGCCCTTGAAAACACATTAGTCCTTCATCATTCTGTTCCAAGGTTGAAATCATTTTACCCAACATTTTTTCTTTAACAAATTCTTCTTTCATAGCTTCTTGTTGGCATCTCTGAATTTTTTTACGAATGTCAGAGATCAAGTTCAGTCTCATTGCCACAACTTTAATGGTTCCACTCTTTTTTTCTAACTTAAAGCATCAGCCACCACGTTAGCTTTTCCCGGGTGGTAGAGGATTTCACAAAGTCTTCAGATCCATCTGGTAAAGTTAATACTGGTGCACTGCAAAGATGATCTTTTAACAGTTGAAAAGCTTCTTGCTGTTCTCTTTTCCACTGGAATTTAATGTTCTTTTGAGTCAATTTAGTCAATGACACGGCTATCTTAGAAAAGTTCTGAATGAACTTACGGTAATAACCGGCCAATCCCAAAAGGTTTCGGACCTCGGAAGGATTTTTCGGAGCTTCTCATCTTGCAACTGCTTCTATTTTCACTAGATCAACTTGTACTCCTGATTCTGAGATGACGTGACCTAGAAATTGAACTTCTCTTAACCAGAATTTACACTTGGACAATTTAGCATACAACTTTTCTCTTTTCAAYAATTCCAGTATCAGACGAAGATGTTTTGCGTGTTCTTCTTTAGTTTTAGAGTATATAAGAATATCATCAATAAATACAATAACGAATTTATCAAGATATTCTTTACATACCCTATTCATCAAATCCATAAAGGCTACGGGGGATTAGTTTAACCGAATGGCATAACTAAGAATTCATGATGCCCGTACCTTGTTCTGAATGCTGTTATGGCAACATCTTCTTCCCTGACCTTGAGCTGATGATACCCTGATCTTAAATCAATCTTTGAGAAATAACTTGGTCCCACCAATTGGTCGAACAAGTCATCAATCCTCGTAAAGGATATTTATTTTTGATTGTTAACTTATTCAGTTTATGATAGTCTATACACATTCGCATAGACCCATCCTTCTTTTTGACAAATAGGACCGGAGCACCCCAAGGTGAAGTGCTGGGTCTAATAAATCCCTTATCAGTTAAATCTTTCAATTGTGCAACCAGTTCTTTCAATTCAGATGGAGCTAAACGCTACGGCGCCTTTGCTACTGGTGCAGTCCCTGGTACTAAATCAATTCGGAACTTAATGACTTTATCCAGTGGTAATCCAGATAAGTCTTCTGGAAAGACTTCTGGATATTCACTAACAATCGGAATTGATTCTTTTTTTTTTCTTTTCTTTCTTCAAATCAATCACATATGCCAAACATCCTTGGCACTTCTTTCAAATACTTTTCTGGGTTTTCATTACTGACAAAATACTGGTATGGTGATTCTGACGATCACCATAAATAACAATTGTTCTCTGGTCTGGCAGAATAATTCTGATCATTTTCTGATTACAAACAATACTAGCCTGATACTTTGCCAACCAGTCCATACCCACTACTACATCAAATTCTTTCATTGGCATGGGAAATAACCGAATCGGAAGTTCACAGTCCTCAATCACAATAATACAATTATTGAACACATTGGTAACAGTTTCCTGACTATTAGTAGTATCAATTACTAACTCATCATTAAGTAGCACAGAATTCAGACATGCAATTCGAGCAAACAATGGTTATACAAACGAAAATTTTGCACCAAAGTCAAATAACACCTTAGCACGTATTGAATTCAGAAGGAATGTACCTGTTACTACATCCGGTGATGCTTCTGTCTCATTTTTACTCATTTGGAAGGATCGTCCCCGTGCCCCTCCTTGCCCTCCTTTGTTCACAGTAGTCCTTCCCCTAGTACCCGACGCGTTTCTCCCCATCGTTAACTGCAGAGTTCTTAACAATGGACAATTCGGTCGAATATGATCCGGAGAATTGCAATTAAAACATCTTCTGTTAGCTGGGCAGTTTCTAGACATATGGCCTGCTTCGCCGCACTTATAGCATTTCCTTGGGTCCATCTTGCATTCACCCTGATGAACCTGTCGACACTGTGAACAAATTTTCTCACTGCTCTTCTGCTCAGATCTGTTATCATATCTTACAGTTTTCGACCCTCGAAAAGATGAAGGCCCTTCCCATTTTCTCTTCTCTACAACCTTTCCTCCTGCTGTCGGTTTTTATTTCGTTCAGTCACTTCAACCGCATCTACCGTTAACGAAAAGGTATTGGGGTTCATAGCAATAACAAATTCTCTGATTGAGGGTTTCAAACCCCAAATATACCTTTCTATCTTCCTGTGTTCGGTTGAAACATAGTGTTCAGCAAAATGAGAGTATTCAATGAATCTTTCAGTATACTCCTGAACTGTTCCATTTCTTTGTTCTAGTTTCAAGAAATCTTCCTCCATTTGTCTTACTGATGTTTTAGGGCAAAATTGATTTTTGAATCGTTCCACAAATTCTACCCATGACAAAGTCTATAAAACATATGTTCTGGCTGACGATTCAACTTCCCACCAGAATAAAGCATTTGACTTTAATACAGAAACAGTAAATCGCACTTTATCTGTTTCCGGGCACCGAATGGTATTAAATATAGATTTCATCTCTTTAATCCAGCACATAGCTTTCACTAGATCTCTTTCCCCAAAAAAGGTTGGTGGTTTGCATGCTAAAAACATCTTAATATCTCCTTCCTTGTTGTGGGTGACTGGAACATAGGGATGAACTTCTACTCTTTCCATTTCCACCCTAGCTGGTATTCCCATAATAGATGTTAGAGTTTCCCGCAACTTCCCCATTTCCTCTGCCAACATATCTCTGGTTATATATTCTGGGTGTGGCACCGACCTTTCCTGAACATTCCCAGAGTGGGATTCCTCATGTTCAGAAGGTATTTCGGTCCGACCCCTTCCCTGAGACTGACTTCTTCCTCTACCTCGTCCCTTTGGTCTTCCCTGACCTCTATTTCTGGACTTGCTAGTTGGAAGATTAACAGGTGACTCTTCCCTTTCTTCAGACTCTGGACGAGCCGTTCTTTTAGATCTTCTAGTTCGGCTAGACATCTGTAAAGTTTAGTATTAATAATCACGTATTCACATTCCCAAATATAATGAAGTATTCAAGTTCAGATGTGTACCTGTAAATTCATAATTGCACTGGCCAGATGTAATTAAAATTTACCTTACACACTGTTCTTTCAATCCATCATATTTATTTCCAATGGTGCTAACTATGTTCAGGACCCTTAATATGCAATAAAACAGTTTAAGTCTAGGTATCATGTTGTTAAATACCTAAATCCCTTAAACTCAGGCTCTGATACCACTTTGAAACTCCCCAAATCACACATTGCATGTAACACATGTTTCATACAAAAGAAATATACATGACATTATCCCATTCAGGTCCCTTAGTACAAGAATCTATTATAACCAAATACAAGGTAAAAAAAAATTCAAATACATTTCTTGTACTATTCAATCAAAACTATACATCAAGACAGATCTTCATGCAGAAATGCATATAGGAAAATATTACATTTTCCCCTTTCCCTTACCGTCCGTACCTCCTACAATACATAATTAAAATCACAAAACGAGGGTTAGACCAACCCTATTAATGTTTGCAGGGTGAAAATCACCAAAATCTTTTATGGAAAACAACATTTCATATATATAACAAATATATGAACAATTAGAAACATACTATCAAATCCTTTTCATTTTTCAAGCAAAGCATTCAGCTTTTCAAATCTCATACCTCTGAACCAATCAAGTTTCACATAATACCACTTTTAAACCTTTTTTTTAATCAAACAAGGTTTATATAAAGTTTCAGGCCAAACCTGATGTTTTCTCCTCAATAACATCCAGACTATGATTTCCAATAAAAACCTTGATCCTAAATCTTTAAATCACAAAGAAATAAAGATTCCAGACCACGGTAATTTTAAGGGATACAATAGAAAGAGTTATATCATACAACACACATACCAATGCCACCCTTAGATCCAAATATACACCTCTCCTTTATATGCCACCCTTATCCCATGGTACACCTCTCCTTGATATGCCTCCCTTATCCCATGGTACACCTCTCCTTGATATGCCACCCTTATCCCATGGTACACCTCTCCTTGATATGCCACCCTTATCCCAT
>NW_020201816.1:32571-36653 GCF_001531365.2 Cynara cardunculus var. scolymus
GATTTAAAACAATCCGGACAATACATCGTCCAACCTTTGACCGATTTAAAACAATCCGCACAATACATCGTCCAACCTTTGACTGATTTAAAACCCTTAGGCAAAATCCTTTGATTTCATTCCAATAATAAACAAGATTCATATAAAACCAGTAAAAGTTTTATGCAAAAAAGTTTAGAAATTACTCACCTTAACAAGCTTTTGAAATCAAATACTTGAAATCAACTTGAATCTCCAGACAAGAAATAATTCGGTCAACCTCTCTTTTCTTTTAAATCACACAACTTTAACAAAAGCAAGAAGAGAAAATATGGAGGCTCAACCTCCCTTTTTATATATATACTTCCAGATATGTACATATTCTCATATACATAATCACATTATGCACATAATTTTCACATACCAGCATGATCAAATGTATTAATTTGTTATGCTATCACGTAATCATTTAATCAGATAATCACATATTAATTACCTTAGGTGATAACCAGGATCCGGTTATCACACTCGCTGCATCAATACACAACCCAAACCCAAACCCAACTTTGAAGCTTCACTATGTATCACCAATTTTTTTAACTGTTGAGTAGCGATAGATTCGATGTGTTACATAGTCTTTCTTTCAATGTTCGGAAGGCCTCAGCTTATGCTTCTTTCAATTCAAACATAACATTCATTTTCACTAATACCGTTACTAAGATTGTGATACGAGAGAAATACCTTATGAGTTCACATTAATAACCAGCCAACCCCAAGAAACTTCTCATTTCAATCGGTGTTCTCGGTGGTTCCCACTTTTCAATTGCTTCAATTTTAACCAGTTCCACTTTGATAGTAGTCTCTGAAACAATGTGTCCTAGAAACTGTACCTTTCTTCACTAGAATTCACATTTTGATAGTTTAGCGTACAACTTTTTCTATTTTAACAGTTCCAATATCAAATGAAAATGAAGCGTGATCCTTTTCTGATCAGGAATAGATAAGAATATCATTGATAAATAAAATACAAATTTATTAAGTTATTGGTTAAGTAACTGGTTCATCATATCCATAAAGGTTGTCGATGTGTTTGTCAAAAAAGAACGACATCACTAAGAACTCGTAATGCCTGTATCTGGTACGAAATAAACAATCTTGGATACGTCTTCTTCCCGAAGTTACATCTGATGATAACCCGATCGTAAATCAATCTTATAAAAATAACTAGCCCCAACCAATTGATCAAAAAGGTCATTGATTCTCGGAAATGGATACTTATTCTTTATAATCAATTTATAGAGTTCACGATAATTGATACACATTATCATTGACCCATCTTTCTTCTTTACATATAAAACTGGTGCACCCCACAGAGACATATTGGGTCTGATAAAACCTTTGTCGAGTAATTCTTTTAATTGTAACATCATCTTTTTCATTTCGAATAGAGCCAATTGATGCGGTGCATGAGCTACTAGTGCATCACCGGGTATAAATCAATTCGGAATTTAACCGATCTATCCGGGGAGGACTAGTCAAATGATCTGGGAATATGATCTCATATTGCGTGGGAACGGGAACAAAGGTTTCCTTATAAAGGGTTTGATACCTCCTCTATTAGACGTTTTAAAACCGCAAGTCCGAGTGTATGGACAAAGCAAATAATATCTGGTACGGTTGTCCTAAGATGTTACAGATGGTATTAGAGTTAGGAACCGGACTGGTGTGACAACGAGGGCGTTAGGCTCCCATGGAGGGTGGATTGTGAGATCCCACATTGGTTGGGGAAGATAACAAAGATTGCCTTATAAGGGGCTTGATACCTCCTCTATTAGACGCATTTTAAAATCGTTAGTCCATGTGTGTGGACAAAGCGGACAATATCTTGTATTATTGGCCTGGAATGTTACACTAGTAAACATTTGCATGTAACTCATACAAGTTATCATATGAAATTCATTAGAGGTCCATGGCTCTAAAGTACTTTTTGGCAAGATCACCCGATCTAGTCTACATCTCCTCGAATTGCTGCATGAAATCCCAAACCTCGAATCCTAGCTTCTTTTATTTCTAATTTCATCATCGTTGGATGTTGCAAGTAGCGAAGGCCCTGATGTATGTTTGATAATAGATCAATCATTAACTCCTCTTTGACTCTAAAAACTGTTAGTTTTTTCTTCTTTTTCGATATTTAAGATACCCTATTCAAATTTTCTAGTTGGATACATCATATTTTATATATAATCAATCAATGGTTATCGCTAATTACAAAAAAACATATATCAACGAGAATATTCTATTAATCTATCGGCATTAAAAACATTAGAAATTGAAAAGGTTCCAAAAACATATAAAAAATATCAAATAAAGATAAAAAATAAAATTCTAAATTCCATTAAATAAATTATAAAAGAAAACATTAAAAAAATAAATGATTAAAGTTATTGAATCCAACTATCTAAACCTTTAAAAATGAAAAAACCAAAAGAAGATGCAGCTTAGTGGTATGGACAAGGAATTTAGATTGAAGAACAAAATAAAATAAAATAAAATTAATAAATACAAATTATAGGTTTGAGTTTGTAAAATAAATTATAAGAGAAAGTTATTAAAAACAGTTATATAATTTAATTATAAATCAAGAAAATATAATTAAAAAAAATTAATCTAAGTTTTTCTTAAACAAATAAAGAAATAAAAAAATTATTAAAATTTTATATATTTAAACTTAAAACAAAGAAAATAAAAAAAGGTTTAAGAAAAGAAAGTCACGAGACTTTAACCCTAACCCAGGTTCCCTCTCTCCTAGGTGGCGTTAGTTTTTTTTTTCAATAAGTATTGAAGTCTAAAGTTTGATTTTAATTCTGATTTATAAGAGGTGGTTTTAAAGTCTGAAATCTAAATTAATAAGATTGTTTATTATTACGTCTGAAGTCTGAAATCTGAATCGGTCAAACAAGTGCAAAAATATAAAAGATAAATAGTTTTTACAAAAGTATAAAAAGATGAATAATTTTTACTAACAAATCTCTTCCAACCTCCAAAATATGAACCATGTGATAGAGGGCAGATTAGAATTAAGAGATAATAAGTGATATATTTACCAATTAAAATTTAAGAGGACAGTTAGGGGCTGTTTACCAAACACTTACCCAGTAAGCGCTTACCGGTAAAATTTAACTTTATCATTTACTTATCGGGTAAGATTTTAGTCCACCAAAATGACATTGTATTCAACAATTTACATGGTAAACGCTTACCGTGGTAAGAGTCATCGCTCTCACTTACCGGGTAAGACTTTTGGTCCTTGTCTCGCTCTTACCGAGTAAGATACTTGGTTCTTATCATATTCATCCGGTAAGGTAATGTGACTTAGTAAGCGCTTATCCGACTAAACGTTTGGTAAACGACCCTTTATTTTATTTCATACAACTATTAATATTGAACTTAATATGTTGTAATGATACAAGATATAGAGCCATGAGTACAAATGATTTAAACACCATTCCTAAATTCATGGATATGAAGTTTGAAAAGAGGTTTTTATTTTCAACTTAAGAGTAGAGTGTTTTAGGGGTACTTATTTACAAACACTTGGACCCATTGAAACACCCACTAGGTTTCACCTTTAGGTGACATACTAACATGGACCAAGATAATTGGCCATCAAGAGATTTCCCATTTTGGTAGATTTGGATATGTGTAACCATTCAAGGGTGAGGGTGAGGAGGACCCTCCTTACAATATAATTAGATTCAGTTAACATTAATTGGATTCAACTATTTTAGTTACATTTATATACTTTTATATTTATTTTCACTTTTAGTTCATTTTTACGAATTTTTATATATATTTAGTCAATTTCATATGCATAAATTTGTTAAACTTTTGGGTATGATAATAAGAAGGTAAATAAAGGTAATTGAATATATTTGAAGGTATATGAAGGTTTTATTTTCATTTTCTTACCATAATTCTTATTCTTATCGGAACCCAACCCTTTTTTGTATGTATGTATGTATGTATGTATGTATGTATGTATGTATGTATGTATGTATGTATGTATGTATGTATGTATGTATGTATGTATGTATGTATGTATG
>NW_020201816.1:38084-42996 GCF_001531365.2 Cynara cardunculus var. scolymus
ATGTATGTATGCATGTATGCATGCATGCATGCATGCATGTATGTATGTATGTATGTATGTATGTATGTATGTATGTATGTATGCATGCATGCTACATACATGCATGCATGCATGCATGCATGCATGCATGCATGTATGTATGTATGTATGTTTATATATAGGACTTAATTTGAGGCCCAAAAAGAAAGCCATATTATAACAGCCCATTAAAATCCCTTCCTTAATGCAATCGATATTATTCCAAGGAACTGTTGATGTGAAGTCGATCCCCAAATCCTAATTATCGACTCATTATCACCTAATCCATCATCTCTACAAGAATTTCAAACACATAATCTCCATCGCCACACTTTTAAGATCGAAGAGGGATGAATCAATATTCCTCAACTCTGCAGTCTTCTTTTCCAGACTTATAAGCCTAAACTCTGTATTCTTCTTTTCAGGCTTAGAAGCCTGAACTTCCATTCTTGAACTCTGGAGTCCTGTTCTTTTCAGACTTATAAGTTTTCTTTTCTAGATTTCCATTCCTGAACTCTTCAGTCTTCTTTTCAGACTTAGAGGCCTGTACTTCGGTTTCTTCTTTTCAGACTTACATTCTTGAACTATGGCGTCCTGTTCTTTTCAGACTAACAAGTTTTCTTTTTCCAGACTTCCATTCCTGAACTCTGTAGTCTTCTTTTCAAACTTAGAGGCCTGTACTCTTGATTCTTCTTTTTAGACTTATATTCCTAAACTCTAGAGTCCTGTTCTTTTCAGACTTACAAGTTTTTTCCTAGCCTTCCATTCCTGAACTCTGCAGTCTTCTTTTCCAGACTTATAAGTCTGAACTCTGGATTCGTCTTTTCAGACTTAGAACCCTGAACTCTGAAGTCCTCTACTTCAGACTTAGATGCCTGAACTTTGGATTCTTCTTTTCAGACTTAGAGGCCTGTATTCTGGATTCTTCCTTTCTAGACTTCCATTCCTGAACTCTGCAGTCTTTTTTTTCAGACTTAGAAGCCTATACTCTGGATTCTTCTTTTTCAGACTTACATTCCTGAACTCTAGACTCATGTTCTTTTCAGACTTACAAGTTTTCTTTTTTAGACTTTCAGTCCTAAACTGTGAAGTCTTCTTTTCCAGACTTAGAAGCCTGAATTCTAAAGTCTTCTTCTCTAGAGTTACAAGTCTGAACTCTAAGGTCTTCTTCTTTAGACTTAGACGACTGGACTCTAAAGTCTTCTTCTTCAGACTTAGACGTCTGGACTCTATATTCTTTCATACTTAGAAGTCTGAACTCTGGAGTCCCCTTCTTCAATTTTTTCAATCTCCCCCTTTGCTTAAAATTTGGAAGTTCCTGTCTTTAAGAATATGAATGAACTTCTTGTTGGGTTCAAGTCATTGTTTTTAGTGTTGTATTCAAGCTTAAGTTTCTCCATTGTATTTTGCTTTGTAATTTCCTTGTATAAATAGGTTTTCTCTTTGTAATCTTTGTGCGCTTCTTGAATCACTGTAATACACTTTGAATATCAATAAAATTCTACAACTGGAAATTCTCTCTCTACTTTCTACTACTTTCTATATTTGTCAATTGCCATTGTTCTTGATTGAAGATTGATGATTGATTAATCATTCTGGGAATTAACAATTGGTATAAGAGCAAGTTGTAGTGATTTGGAATGAATTGAAACTAGATTTGAATTGGAAATTGGAATGTTCTTGATTGATCGGACTGTGTTCTTGACTGTTTCTTCTAAATTATACCAAATTCTTCATTTTTGTTCGAATTAAACATTTTGATTGTGTGAATAGTATGCAATTTTTTATTGGAAACTAATCTGAATCAGTAAATTTTGTAATTGAATCGTTTTCTTGATTCAATTCTGAACTTTTGAGTATTTGAAGTCTTGAAACTCTTCTTGCGAATTCTTGTCAAATTGGTCATTTTGTTCGGTTTCTGAATAAAATTGGTATTACAATTTTGTTTGTGGTAAGTTTTTGAACCAATCTTTTCTTATTTCTTTCAAATTGGTGTTGTTGTGAGTAGTTTGGATCGAAATCTAGAAATTTTTCCTAAGTGTATCTTCATCGCTCGATGAACTTGATAAGAGCTAGTTCATCGGTTGTTGAATTTATATTGTTTGTCCGATTTAACATTCTCATTGCTTGATATTCTGTGATTATTACCCTTATCGCATACAAACTTGGGTGATTTTGATTCATTGCCTAATTTGACACTTGTATTTTTGGTCGATAAACTCTTGCTAATCGTTCAACTTGTGAGCGATAAGCCTCTTAACCAATCAAAGCCTTGTCCGATTAGTAGTGTTACTAGATAAGACTTGTCCGATAAAGTCTGTCATTGGCGAACTCTTGTCCGAGAAAATGGTATCCAGTGAGTAGTTGTCCGATATATTTTGGTGATCGATAAGGAAGGAATTGATCAAGTGCTGTGACCGATAAGGTGTTATCCGATATCTTTGGGTGATAAGGGTGTTCTTCATCGCTCAATGAACAAGTTCAAGCAATAAGAGTGTTCATCGTCTGTCGCATATCCTTTGATTGTTCGATTTGTGTGTTATGCGATAAAAGCTTTTTAACCGATAAGTTTTTGATCAATAAGGTTTTGTAATCGAATAAGGTTTGTCCGATAAAGCAAGTGATCGGTGAACATTTTCTCGATAAAATGTATCTGGTACGTGTGTTGACCGATATCTTTTGGTGACCGGTATCTTTTGGTGACGGATATAATAGTGGCTGATATAGAGTTAACCGGTAAGGTAATTGATAACTCTCATTTTGTGAGAGTTATTTGTTGTTCTTTACCCCTATTTTATTGTATCTTTGGTACCCATTTTGCTCCTATCCTATATTTTTGGTCCAAATTATGTAAAGAGGTGATGAAAGGTTTATAATTTAATTATTTTCTAAAAAACTCATTATTGTTGGTAAATTTTGCATCTAGTTGGATTTGAACAAAATTATGATATTCATATTCTTGGATATTATTGGGAGTTAATRCTAAGTTCAAATCTAAATATTTGGTTGCATGGAAGGTTGGACCCGGTTATGAGATGAGAAGACTTGGAAGAGTTTTTACTTTTACTATGATGGAATGGCTTTCCTATCATATTTAATGGTAGTACTTTTCACCTTTTGCAACCTATCAAGGAGGAGGTGACTTGGTCAAGGATTGAAGTAGACTTGTGGTGATGGGTGGTCATTATCAATTGGACAAAGAGTACCCGGGTCCCACCTTTCTTCTATATATTTGAAGGACTTCTCTCAAGCAAGCCATCCACTTTCCACCAACAACTTAGCCAAGCAATCTTGGAGCATCCTCTTAAGCTTTGTAGCAGTATAACTAGTTTAATTTCAGTTTGTAATTTAATTTTCGTAGTTCATCTTTTATTCTCGCCACTGTATTGTGTGCCCTCTGTAGGCACCAGTAAGTATTTATTTTCAGTTCAAGTATTTCTTATGCATCTTTCTTCTTCTGTTTCTATTATGTTTTCTAATTTCATTATGAGCTAAGCACCCCTTTGGGTGTGGGTGTGAGTCCAGCTTAAGGATTTAAGGGCACACTTGGGTGTTGCCATTTTTATTGATTCTTAAGCTTGGTCATTTAAGTCGGGACGTATCTCAACGCGGATAAGCTGATCACTTTGAAGTGTTAATATTAGATCCTTGATCCAGAGATGGGCGGATCTGAAATACGGYTTARATGATGCACAAAGGTTCGAGAGAGTCTTTGATAATCACGCAGAGATGCGGGTTTTGCATGTTTTTAGCTTTTGTTYAGATATTAGTCGAGTTTATGCTACAATACGTTGTGAGTATAAATCTTCAAACTAGTGGAGCCAGATATCTTTTTATCTAGTAGCTAAATCGGCAAGTTTAAGATTGATAAATTTGGACGCTTTGTGGGCACTCTGTGGGCACAATATATAAGAATTCACTTTCGAGAGAAAGGAGTTCTTATAGAAATCCCATGGGTTTCTGACCAAGTCGTTCCTGTAATATTCTTAAGCAAAGCTTACACCCATACCCATCTTTTAATATTAAAGGTTTATTTCATATTTTAACGCTTTACACCAATCAAAACTCAAATATTTTCTCAACCAGAAACATTGTTCAAGAAGTTCATGAAAGTCTCTGATTCTCAGTAAGTCCGGTCCTGTGGAAACGATCTTGGTACTATACCACTTTATTACTTGAAGTGATCTTAGTGTCGGCGTGCATTTGTGATATGTGTTGAGAATTTAACACATAAAACGCTCTTTTTACGTCTTTTTAGTTACGATAATTTCTTTTCATTCCCAAATTGAGTCATTTTCATTTATTTCTTTATACTTTTGTTATTATGAAGCTAAATGTTGTGGTTGACTTGATGGCATGAAAAATTGAAGCTAATTAGGAGTTTTTGTGAAAACAGCAAATGCTAGAGCATTGGTGCAGCGTTGGCCTAGGTCTTGCACGACTTTTTGGAGGGCTTAATGAACAAGACGTTGGCTTTTTGGAGGTGGAGTACAGCTGTAAATGGGCTGGATTTTTAGTAGAAAATCAGATGTACTCTCTAGTTAAGCTTGTGTACTCTCTAGTTTGSTTTATGTACTTTGTAGTTGAACTTTAGTTATGTATTGTACTTGCTAGTTTCACTKTAGTTGTAATGTAACTAGTGTTGGTAAACTTAGCCTCCAWGCTTTGTTCTTTTGTCTTTTTKTGCCCATTTTGGGYATAAATAGGAGGCTAWGGTTACCATATTTCTCACCCAATTAATCYATAATCCTTTGGATTCTCTCTACTTTTTCTCCCAACTTCTCTTCCTTTTCCTTTAAACCCTCTTCAAGGGTGTTCTTCAAGTTCTTCAAGTTCATCTTCATCTTTTTCTTTATTTACTTTCTTGTCTTTTATTTTCCGCTATTTATTTTCT
>NW_020201816.1:46172-47497 GCF_001531365.2 Cynara cardunculus var. scolymus
GTCCTTAATTGGGAGAAATGTCATTTCATGGTCAAAGAAGGAATTGTTCTTGGACATTTGATTTCAAAAAGAGGGGTTGAGGTAGATAAGGCAAAGCTTGAGGTAATTGAAAAACTACCCGAACCGACCACGGTTAAGGGGATCAGAAACTTTTTGGGTCATGCCGGATTTTATAGAAGATTTATCAAATATTTTTCAAAGATTTCAAAACCGCTTTGTTTACTCCTCCAGCATGACCAAAAATTTAATTTTAATGATGAATGCCGAAATGCATTCAAAACTTTGAAAAAGGCTTTGGTTACCGCACCAGTGGTAGTTGCCCCGGATTGGAACAAACCTTTTGAGATCATGTGCGACGCTAGTGATTGGGCGGTAGGTGCTGTACTAGGACAAAAGAAGGACAAGGTGTTTCGTTCAATCTACTACGCAAGTAAGATTTTGAATGAGGCACAAATTAATTACACCACAACTGAGAAAGAATTATTGGCAATAGTTTTCGCTTTTGAGAGGTTTAGGTCCTACTTGATGGGAAAAAAAGTCATTGTGCATACTGATCACTCAGCCATCAAGTACCTAATTTCAAAGAAAGATGCAAAACCAAGGTTGATAAGATGGGTGCTTTTACTGCAAGAGTTTGACTTAGAGATTCTAGATAGAAAAGGGGTAGAGAATCAAGTAGCGGACCATTTGTCTAGGTTGGAAGAGCCCGAGAGAGGAGGAATAGACATTAGTGACACTTTTCCCGATGAAAGAATCCTCTTGATTGACCTACCAAAAACACCTTGGTTTGCGGATATAGCTAATTTCTTGGCCTGTGGAATAAAACCCTCTGATTACACAGGCCACATGCTGAAAAAATTCTTTCATGATGTCAAATCTTACCTGTAGGATGAACCATTTTTGTTTAGGCTCGGTGCAGATTAGATTTTGAGAAGATGCGTGCCCGAATCTGAAGTGGCAGCCATCCTACAACATTGCCATCATGCACCATACGGAGGCCATTTCGGAGGCCAAAGAACTGCAACCAAAGTTTTACAGTCCGGTTTTTGTTGGCCAACCATTTTTAAAGATTCACACAACTTTGCACAAAGGTGCAACGAGTGTCAACGGAGTGGTTCCATTTCCAAAAGGAATGAAATGCCATTAAATGGGATACTCGAAGTTGAATTGTTTGATGTTTGGGGAATAGACTTTATGGGTCCTTTCCCTCCATCAAATAATTGCCAATATATTCTTGTGGCTGTTGACTACGTTTCCAAATGGGTGGAGGCTATGGCATGTGTGTCAAATGACGCAAAGACTGTGGTTAAGTTCCTCCAAAAACA
>NW_020201817.1:0-1516 GCF_001531365.2 Cynara cardunculus var. scolymus
AACCAGAGCTCCTCTGGTTCCATGAAAATACAATTTTCACTTAAAACTCATCTACATTGAAAACAATTTTTAAAAGATTATACAAAATTACAGCTTTTGTGACTAAAAACTATAACATCAGTTTTTAGAAGAACAAAACTTCGTAATTAGTATTAATCTTACAATTAGATGAGATTTTATATTCCATTTTTTTGAAACGTCTTCCACAAATCCCCGCAACAGAGACATACACCCCGGTCTACAAAATGCAAGGACACCGCCCAACCCTTTTGAATGAAGGATACAGTATCAACAGACCGCTGTCAAGGGCTATGCTCACTGTCATTTCATCGACAAGTGAGATATGCCAAGCCTATGAACGCTCCATGCTGTCCCAAGAACCAAGGGCAGCTACCCCGGAGCACTTAGAGCCGTCCCCCCTCCAAGCAAGGGAGCACAACCATCGTGCTTCCCCCGGCTCTCACCAACATATTTCCCTACCTACTACCCAAAGGGCACCCACATCCACTATCCCTGGCGATCAAAGCCAAAGGGAYATTGAAAYAGGACGACCCAGTCCAATCCAAACCCAAGCTAGCCATCCAGAGGCCATCCTTCGAGCCTCTGGAGATGAATAAGACGAGGAATCTCATACCCATCACCCCTATCTCAACAGAGAGGTGATGAAGAGATAAGAGCCCCTTCGCCTCAGGGCTCGCCACAACCTCTCACACACACAAACGCATTCGTTGCTTTTGATGTTGAACCCATAGATCGTTCAGAGCGATCTTCATTTCGTGTACCACTACCCTCGGTATTTGATCTACCAAAGGGTACACACATCCGATTCACTTACTTAGCCTCTGAAGCTGAAAAAGAGGAAGAGGATGTCCAAACATTACAAGATAGTTCTTCTCTCGAAGGCTATCAAGGACATGATGGAAGTCCTTCGTGGCCTACCTTCACACATAGCCAAGAAGGCGCCTCAGGAACAAAGGCACAACCTGCAACATCCATTGATGCAGGGGTTACACCCTTAGTTGATATGGTCACCAAGGCTGAGTTCCATGCCTTTGTTGATACAGTTTCGTGCCTCATGCTCGAGCAGCCACCCAAGCAAATGACAACGCCACGATGATCAAAGTCTTGGACCTCGTGAGTGGGAGACAGAGGCAGCGGCTGCATATACATCTCCATCCGATGCACCAATGCAGCCATAACCAACCACCCCACCATCACAACACCAATGAAAAGAAAATTTGTCATCAATGAAAACTTGGAAATTGATGTTTTTCTTCTAGATTAGTGTATGTTCTTCATATGTGTCTAGATTAGACTTTGTTATTTCATTGGAGATTGTTAAACCCCACAATGCAAAATGTAAAAAGTAATGAAAAACAAACAAGTGATGAAGAACCAGAAGACCAATGAAGACATCAAGGTAGAAACGACTAAGTTTGGATTCGACCATTGGATCGATGGACAGACTAACCAGAGGATCGATAGAAAGAACAACCAGAGAAACGATGGACGAAGT
>NW_020201817.1:1821-3560 GCF_001531365.2 Cynara cardunculus var. scolymus
TGAAGATGACAAATCAACAGCTGGAATAATAGTTTATCTTGTTAATAATGCTTATCCATGTAAAAGATAAACTTTATCTGTTAGCTAGACTATTTGCTAGAAAGTAKCRATRYATAGTTATCTTAGTATTAGCCAACTAGTATAAATAGATGATTAGGTCTATTGTAAAAAAACGAAAGTGTGATAGACTAAAAGGCTTTTACTCTTTATGTTTTATTATTTATAAAGTAAAACCTTTGAAGCTCAAAACTGTTCTTGAAAGTTCTTATTTTATTTTTGAGTCTTTATAACTTTCTTCGTAAAAGCACTATAATTTGGTTATTCATAACTAGATTATTAGTGTTGTTGAGAGATCTGGGATCAACAATACCTCGGACTGAGCTTCCCTTTCTTTCCAAATCTTATGACATCCTTCCATGGCGAAACTTTTAACATCACAAAATCACCTATACCAAACTCAATCGGCTTTCGACGATTATCAGCATAACTTTTGTGGCAATCTTGTGCTGTTTTGATTCTTTCGCGGATCTGTTCGATCTTTTCAGAAGTTTCTTGGACAATTTCAGGACCCGTCAGCTGTTTTTCACCAATCTCATTCCAACACAACGACATTCGACATTTACGTCCATACAACACTCAGTGCTGCTTGGATGCTGGAGTGGTAACTATTGTTATATGCAAACTCTATCAATAACAAGTGATCTTCCCATGATCCCCCGAAGTCAATAATACAACTTCTTAACATATCTTCGAGAGTTTGGATAGTTCTTTCACTTTACCCATCAGTTTGCGGATGATAAGCTGTACTTAGTCGGATTTCAGACCCCAAAGCTTTTTGTAGTCCTTCCCAGAACTTTGAAGTAAACCACTATCTCTATTAGAGATAATAGACAATGAAACACCGTGTCTGGTAACAATTTCTTTGATGTAAGTCTGCTCTAGCTTTTCTAAAGAGTATTTCTCTCTTATTGGCATAAAATGCGTAGATTTAGATAAACGATCAACAATTACCCAAATCGCGTCATACCCCTTTGGAGTTCGAGGTAACTTCATAACGAAATCCATGGTAATGTGATCCCATTTCCATACATGTATCTCTAAAGATTGAAGACTTCCATATGGCTTCTGATGTTCAATCTTAACCTGTAAACATGTCAGACATTGTTCCACATATTTAGCTATGTCCCTTTTCAACCTTGGTCACCAATAAAAAGGTTTCAAATCTCTATACATCTTATTGGTGCTTGGTTGAATAGAGTATCGGGACTTATGGCTTTCATTTAATATAATGTTTCAGATATCTCCAAAACATGGTATCCAAATTCGCCCTTGAAAACACATTAGTCCTTCATCATTTTGTTMCAAGGTTGAAATCATTTTACCCAACCTTTCTTTTTTAACAAATTCTTCTTTCATAGCTTCTTGTTGGCATCTCTGAATTTCTTTACGTATGTCAGGGATCAAGTTCATTCTCATTGCCATTGTTTTAATGGTTCCACTCTTTTCTTTCCGGCTTAAAGCGTCAGCCACCACGTTAGTTTTTCCCGGGTGATAAAGAATTTCACAATCATAATCATTAACCAGTTCAATCCACCGACGTTGTCGCATATTTAATTCCTTTTGGCTGAACAGATGTTGTAAACTTTTATGGTCAGTATAAATCTAACATTTCGTTCCCAGAAGATAGTGTCTCCAAATTTTTAGAGCAAATACTACTGCAGCTAATTCCATGTCATGGG
>NW_020201817.1:4645-20207 GCF_001531365.2 Cynara cardunculus var. scolymus
TCTATCTGGTGGTAATCCAGATAAGTCTTCTGGAAAGACTTCTGGATATTCACTAACAATCGAAATTGATTCTTCTTTTCCCTTTTCTTTCTTCAAATCAATTACATATGCCAAACATCCTTGGCACTTCTTTCGAATACTTTTCTGGGCTTTCATTACTGACAAAATACTGGTATAATGATTCTGACGATCACCATAAATAACAACTGTTCTCTGGTCTGGCAGAATAATTCTAATCATTTTCTGATTACAAACAATACTAGCCTGATACTTTGCCAACCAGTCCATACCCACTACTACGTCAAATTCTTTCATTGGCATGGGAAATAACCGGATCGGAAGTTCACAATCCCCAATCACAATAATATAGTTATTGAACACACTAGTAACAGTTTCCTGACTATTAGCAGTATCAACTACTAACTCATCATTAAGTATCACAGAATCCAGACATGCAGTTTGAGCAAACAATGGTGATACAAATGAAAAGTTTGCACCGGAATCAAATAACATCTTAGCACGTATTGAATTCAGAAGAAATGTACCTGTTACTACATCCGGCGATGCTTCTGCCTCGTTCTTAGTCATTTGGAAGGACCGTCCTCGTGCCCCTCCCTGCCCTCCTTTGTTCACAGTAGGCCTTCCCCGAGTGCCCGACGCGTTACTCCCCATCGTTAACTGCGGAGTTCTTAACAAGGGACAATTCGGTTGAATATGATCCGGAGAATTACAATTAAAACACCTTATGTTAACTGGGCAGTTTCTGGACAGATGGCCTGCTTCGCCGCACTTATAACATTTCCTTGGGTCCATCTTGCATTCACCCTGATGAACCTGTCGGCACTATGAACATATTTTCTCACAGCTCTTCTGCTCATATCTGTTATCATATCTTACAGTTTTCGGTCCTCGAAAAGATGAAGGCCCTTCCCATTTTTTCTTCTCTACAACCTTTCCTTCTGGCTGTCGATTTTTATTTCGTTTAGTCACTTCAGCCGCATCTACTGTTAACGAAAAAGTATTGGGGTTCATAGCAATAACAAACTCTCTGATTGAGGGTTTCCAACCCCAAATATACCTTTCTATCTTCCTGGGTTTGATTGAAACATAGTGCTCGGCAAATCAAGAGTATTCAATGAATTTCTTAGTATACTCTCGAACTGTTCCATTTCCTTGTTCTAACTTTAGAAAATCCTCTTCCATCTGTCGTACTGCTGTCTTAGGGCAAAACTGTTCTTTAAATCGATTCACAAATTTTGTCCAGGATAATGTTTGTAAAACATCTGTCCTGGCCAATGATTCAACTTCCCACCAAAACAGAGCATTTGACTTTAATACTGAGACAGCGAATCAAACTTTATCTGTTTCCAGACACTGAATGGTGTTGAACACAGATTCAATCTCCTTGATCTAGCACACAGCTTTCACTGGATCTCTCTCCCCTGAAAAGGATGGTGGTTTACATGCCAAAAACATCTTAATATCCCTTTCCTTATTATGGGTGACTGGAACAGAGGGATGAACTTCCACTCTTTCTGTTTTCACCCTAGCCGGTATTCCCATGATAGATGTCAGAGTTTCCCGCAACTTCCCCATTTCCTCTGCCAACATATCCCTGGTTATATATTCTAGGTGTGGCACCGACCTTTCCTGAACATTCCCAGAGTGGGATTCCTCATGTTCAGAATGTACCCCTTGGTCTTCCCCGACCTCTATTTCTGGACGTGCTAGTTGGAAGATTAACAGGTGACTCTTCCCTTTCTTCAGACTCTGGACGAGCCGTTCTTTCAGATCTTCTAGTTCGGCTAGACATCTGTAGAGTTTAGTATTAATAATCACGTATTCACATTTCCAAATGTAATGAAGTATTCAAGTTCATATGTGTACCTGTAAATTCATAATTACACTGGTCAGATGTAATTAAAATTTACCTTATACACTGTTCTTTCAACCCATCATATTTATTTCCAATKRTGCTAACTACGTCCGAGACCCTTAATATGCAATAAAATAGTTTAAGTCTAGGTATCATGCTGTTAAATACCTAAATCCCTTAAACTCAGACTTTGATACCACTTTCTGTAACACCCCATATCACACATTGAGTTTAACACATATTTCATACAAAAGAAATTCATGATATTATCCCATTCAGGTCCTTTAGTACAAGAATCTATTATAACCAAATACAAGGTCCAAAAATTCAAATACATTTCTTGAACTAATCAATCAAAACTGTACATTAAAACAGATCTTCAAGCAGAAATGCATATAGAAAAATATTACATTTTCCCTTTTTCCCTTACCGTCCGTACCTCCTGCAACACATAGTTAAAATCACAAAACGAGGGTTAGACCAAAAAATCTAGTGAGTTACCCTTTTATGTTATTGCATGGTGAAATCAACAAAATCTTTATGGAAAACAACATTTCATATATATATCAAATATATGAACAAATAGGAACATAATACCAGATCCTTTTCACTTTTTAAGCAAAGCTTTCAGCTATTCAAATCTCATACTTTTGAACCAATCAGGTTTCACATAATGCCACTTTTAAACCTTTTTTTATTCAAACAAGGTTTATATAAAGTTTCAGGCCAAACCTGATATTTTCTCCTCAATAACATCCAGACTATGATTTCCAATAAGTAGCTTGATCCTAAATCTTTAAATCACAAAGAAATAAAGATTCCAGACCACGGTAGTCTTAAGGGATATAATAGAAAGAGTTATATCATACAACATACATACAAATACCACCCTTATATCCAAATGTACACCTCTCCTTGATATGCCACCCTTATCCCATGGTACACCTCTCCTTGATATGCCACCCTTATCTCCTCATCAAAACATTTCACAAAAATAATTCCAAATAGACCGCATCCATTAAAATTATTATCAATTCAAACACATTTATATCAAATCTTCATTTCATGATAAAATAAAAATTTCTATCATTTAAACACAAGGCACAACTCAAATCCGGTCAACCTAGGCTTGGCCGGACTTCATCTCCGGTCAAGTCTTGGCCGGTTTACCAAATCCGGACAACTTATCGCCCAAGACTTGTTCGATTTAATACTTAGAATAAATTCCAACACCTTTGTCCGGATAACAAGTCCGGACAATACATCGCCCAAAGCTTGACCGATTTAAAATAATCCGGTCACCACATGGTCGTATTCCTACTTCTCAGTTCAAAATGATAACCATTCTTATCAATCATAACCCGCTTGACACTTAACCGGTTTAAGACTAAATCGTTCAACACCTGAGCGATTTAAGGCTTAATCGCCCAACCCTTGACCGATTTATAAATAATCCGGACAAGCTTTGTCCGATTTAAACTTAATCCGATCAACCTTTACCTGGATAAAACCCTTAAGAAAATAACTGATTTCTTTCCTGTAATAAATAACATTCAAATAAAACCAGTAACAATTTTTATGCAAAAAGGTTTAGAAACCACTCACCTTAAAAGCCTTTTGAAAACCAACTTGATCTTTAGACAAGAAATAATCCGGTCAACTCTTTTTCTTCTAAATCGCTCAACTGTTCTCCAAAAATAGCAAGAAGATTTTAAAGGATAGTTAACCTCCCTTTTATATACACTTCCCAAACAGGAAGGTCAGCTACCACATGTAGCCTTCACTCACATGCATGCCTTCATATAAACACACCCATGCATGCATGTAACCCATATGCACATACACATGCATCATCACATATACATATATACCTATGCATATATACACATATATCATGCATTTATATATATATATATATATATATCCAATTAATGCACAATTTCACATACTAGCATGATCAAATGTATCAATTTATCATGCTGTCACGTAATCATTTAATAAGATAATCACACATTAATTACCTTGAAGTGATAATCAGGATCCGGTTATCACAACTCTTGAACATTTATCGTAAACTCTTGAATCTTTATCGTGAACACTTGATTTTAGTTCGTTGAATTATATGTTTGAATCTTTCAAGTTTGTTAAATTGATTCTCATATTTTGAAGTAGTTTCGAGTTCTATGAAGTACTTTGAAGGTTGCCTTTTTATGAACGCCATTCGGGTAGTGGCACATGTTTAGTTTTATTGGTTTTCAGAACAACCCAATTAATGGGCACTTTATTTGGGATGCCTTATATGGCGGCTTTGTAGTCATGGCRTCCTGCAGGTGAACTCGGTTCACAAGGTTAGCCCCAATAGTGGCTTACGTGAACCCACCTTGTGGACTAGGCCGATTTTATTGGCTCTAGTGCGGATGGATCGATCCTAGGATTACCCATCATGTGACCGTGGTTAAATTCACGGGGCACTCGGGGTGTGTGCCTGCACGCCGGCCTGATAGTTCGTGTGGTTTGGCCACCCCACGAACACTATAGGAATTGACGGATTGTGTTTAAATGATTTTTTGAAATGAGAACTGTGAAACATCTTGATTTCTATGAATTCAGTTTAATTGATATTTAAGTCTTCCGCTTTATTATCGATGTTATGTAATATTATTTCAAGTTTATATTACAATCTGTTCACTGAGCCCCGTGCTCAGCCGTGTTCTTGTTTCTTGACAAGGCAGGTTCCAAGTGATTTTGATAAGGGACGAAACTTGAGATCGAGCGTTTGATTTTTTGGAGTTTGTAAACTCGTTGGTAGATGTATAATATTCTAAGCTTATAAATAGTTGTTAGAATGTAATATTTTGGATTGTAAATCATGTTTTAGAAATTAATCTACTTTTGGAGTTTATTAGTAGCTCTGCAATTTTTGTGTCTTTGAATTAAGTCCCGTTAGTGACACCGCCAGTTCCGGACCACATGGACGGGGGATGTTACAAATTTTGAATATTATTGTTTTCTAATTCTTTAATGTTTTCTTGTGCTATTTTTATTTCTTTGTAACAAATTTCTAATCTTTTCCAATTTTGTTTAAGAAGATGTTTTCTCATTACCATAATTTTGTTTCAATGATTCATATATATTTCTTCCCAAATCTCCTGGTAATTTAATAAAATATTTATCGCATAGATTATCATCCATGGCTTGTCCTGTTTGTGATAATAACCTTGTAAAATCTAATGTAAATTCATTTATATATTTCATGTCTGCTATACTTAGTTGTGTTAAGTTTCTAATTGTTGTATCCTGTGTTAAACTATTGTTTTTTGCTGGATCAACACCTAATATAAGAGTTCTAATTTGTGATGTAAAATTATATGGATTATCTCCTAGAGCTTTTAATCTGTTAACTTCGTCTAGGTCTTGAGCTTTTCTACTTTACCAAATTCCTAAGGCTATTGGTCCTAATGTTGTTTCTAAGTAGGAAAACATGTCCATACTATCTTTTTTATTAGTTTCTCACATTCTTACTACTGTTTGTTCCCATGCTAATATTTCATCCATCCATAATTGTGGTTTTTGTTGTTCTAATAATAACATACTACTACTATGTATATTTCCCATGGGTAATCTTTTACCTTTTCCTATTATATTACATCCGACAAAATTTATGGCTAAAATTTCAAAAGAAGATAAGCATCTACAAATATTCAACAAGATAAGAATCTATTATTCTTACAATGCTAATATTTTCAAAAAACATGTCTTCTTTTTCAAAGATGCCAGAAAGTCTTATTTGTCGTCTTAAGAAATCCATGTGTGTGCTTGGTATTGATTGTGGTGATCCATGATTAGACAGTGAATCTACATCATCTTCTCTGTTGTTGATGTCTTGCACACTGATACAATCACTTTCGCCAATAAATGGTAAAAGCATATCCCAATGTAAATGTGACCAGATCTGTATGTAATGTCCTTTAGCTAGGAGTTTGTACTCGGTCCATTTGAACCTGTATGCAAGAGGTGGTGTCGTTTGTTCTCGCTGTAATGCCCCATACCACACATTGCATGTAACACACATTTCATACAAAAGAAATATATGATATTATCCCATTCAGGTCCTTTGGTACAAGAATCTATTATAACCAAATACAAGGTCCAAAAATTCAAATACATTTCTTGTACTAATCAATCAAAACTATACATCAAGACAGATCTTCATGTAGAAATGCATATAGGAAAATATCAAATTTTCCCTTTTCCCTTACCGTCCGAACCTCCTGCAATACATAGTTAAAATCACAAAACGATGGTTAGACCGAAAGGTCTAGTGAGATACCTTATTATGATATTGCAGGGTGAAAATCACCAAAACCTTTATGAAAAACAACTATTCATATATATAACAAATATATGAACGAATAGGAACAAAATACCAAATCCTTTTCACTTTTCAAGCTAAAGCATTAAGCTATTCAAATATCATACCTTTGAACCAGTCAGGTTTCATATAATGCCATTTTTAAACCTTTTTCTAATCAAACAAGGTTTATATAAAGTTTCAGGCCAAACCTGATATTTTCTCCTCAATAACATCCAGATTATGATTTCCAATAAGAACCTTGATTCTAAATCTTTAAATCACAAAGAAATAAAGATTCCAGACCACRGTAGTCTTAAGGGATATAATAGAAAGAGTTATATCATACAACACACATACAAATGCCACCCTTATATCAAATGTACACCTCTCCTTGATATGCCACCCTTATTTCCTCATCAAAACATTTCACAAAAATAATTCCAAATAGACCGCAGCCATTGAAATTATTATCAATCCAAAATCATTTATATCAAATCTCCATTTTATGATAAAATAACAATTTCTATCATTCGAGCACAATGCACAACTCAAATCCGGTCAACATAGACTTGGCCAGACTTCATCTTCGGTCAAGTTTTAGCCGGTTTACCAAATCCGGACAACTCATCGCCCAAGGCTTGTCCGATTTAACACTTAGAAATAAATTCCATCTTTTGTCCGGATAAAAAGTCCAGACAATACATCGTTCAAAGCTTGACCGATTTAAAAATAATCCGGTCACCACATGATCGTATTCCTACTTCTCCGTTCAAAATGTTAACCATTCTTATCATTCATAACTCGCTCAAAGCTTTACCGGTTTAAAAACTAAACCGCTTAACGCTTGATCAGTTTAGGGCTTAATCGCCCAACCCTTGTCCGATTAAACTTAATCCGGTCAGCCTTTGTCCTGATAAAACCCTTAAACAATTAACTTATTTCTTTCCAATAATAAATAACATTCAAATAAAACTAGTAACAAGTTTATGCAAAAAGGTTTAGAAATCACTCAGCTTATCAAGCCTTTTGAAAACAACCTTCTTGAAATCAGATACTTGAAATCCGGTCAACTTCTCTTTTCTTAAATCGCTCACTTAACTCTCAATTTGGCAGGAAAATGCAATGAAGACTAAAGCTTTCCTTTTATATCTTTCCCAAATCAGGAAAGTCGGCTATCACATGTAGCCTTCACATGCATGCATACACACACATACCATGTACTCATATAACATGCATGTATGTATGTATATATATATATATATATATATATAATTTCTACATATACATATATAATTTTGTACACACACACACATCCAAACTCATACATGCATCCATATTATGCATATAATTTCACATACTAGCATGATCAAATATAACAATTTATCATGCTGTCACATAAACATTTTGTAACAAATAATCACGTATTATTACCTCGGGTGATAATCAAGATCCAGTTATCACACTCGCTTTATCCATAATTCAAGGCTGTCTGTTGCACCTTCTTCAAGTCTTTTAGAATGCTACTTTCTAGATTTAGCTGCTTTGTGCATGCTAACTCTTTGAAGTATTTTTGCTCTATTTCTCTGTGGCTTATAAAAATTCTTTTTCTTGCAGGTCTGTATGTTGAACTGGTTGCTTCTGGGAAAGAAGAAAATATTTTGCATCCTACCAATGGAGCATCAGTGTAGGATGAAATATTTCCWGCTGTGAGGACTAACTTTTCTCCAAGTTTATTAAGAAGATTTTMTRTACGATTGCTGAAGTTGAATTCTAAGTAGTCTATCATACCATGATGATAAAAACTCAGAATTTCATCATCTGTCATTTTTGTTTGTTTAAGGTTAATCTGTAGTCGAAGAGCTTCTCAGAGTATTCCAGAGTGTGCTAGGATTTGTACAACTGTAACTCCTGGATATTTATTTTCTTAAAAATAAATGTCTATTATTTTTCTCTGTAATGTGTAAAGGATCACAGGAAATTCCCTTAAAACCTTGGTAGAAATTATGTTTTCCAATTCAGGCACTATGTCCAGAATTGGTTTCATTGTTTGTTTCCATGGAATATCAAGGATTCTTGCCTTAAAACTGTTGTAATCTCTATATAAAACTGTTTTCGATTCTTTTTCCTCGAGTTGTTTTTGTAACTGTAAGATTTTTTCTTCGAGGATTAAGTTCTTTTGTTTAAGAATCGAATTGTCCCAGGTTTGAAATAGTCTCTTCCTGAACCTTAATCATCTGTTCAGGATGAGTTTTTGCTATTTCTGAAAAGGTTTTGACTTCTTCGGGTTCGATATAAAAATTATTTAACCTGAAGTTGTCTCTTGCTGCTTTTAGTGCATCAGCAAAACTGTAGTATCCCTTATAAATTGGTTGTGGACATTGGATGTATTTTGCTACTGTTTCCCATTTATTAAAAATACCAGTTTTGGCACCCATGAAAATTACATAGTGAGAAAAACGTTTGTTTTGTGTTTTGGGGGTGTTATGACTTTGTTCAGTAAAATAAATGCTTAAAGCATTTAAGACATGCCCTTTAAAAGTAGATGCCTGTGGCAATGTTTGAATATGCCATAGGTTATCTAGCAAACATTGTTGTTCTTCTGTTAGTGCCATGCCAACAATAGGTCTAAATTTTTTATTCATATCATAACACTTTTGCAACGCATAGTTACCAAATGTTATAACATAATATGTTCTTTGTTGAGACTTCTGTATGTTTTTTGAAGAACGAGTATTATAATGTGAACTAGCTTGTGGTTTTATGGTTTGACTACAGGATTGTGTGGACTGTGAAGGTATCATGATATTGAAACCTTGTAAAAGTTGTGGTTGTTGTACATAGTTGTGAATTTTTTCTGTTTGTGTGTTGATGGCTGACTGCATCAATTTTTCTGTATTCACTATCTTCTTTTCTTCTTCTGATGAAGTGCTCATAGAAGATATTCTCCTTTGTGTAGGCTGTATCAGTTTTCTTTTTCCTTTATCTTTTTTATCCATCTGCATTGAGTATATTAACAAGTAAATCTAGCTAAACCTGTTGAAATAATTCTAATCCAAAAACTATATGTCTCAACAGAGTCCTTTAACGATCTTATCTTTTCTAACWCATTTTCATAAAATCTAGATTTCAGTTCTTCTGGATYGTATGGTTGGGCTAAAATGTATGGATGTGYAAATTTTTGAATATTATTGTTTTCTAATTCTTTAATGTTTTCTTGTGCTATTTTTATTTCTTTGTAACAAATTTCTAATCTTTTCTAATTTTGTTTAAGAAGATGTTTTTCTTATTCGATTATCTTTATTACAATTAATTTGAATTTTGTTACTCATGATTTAAATAACTTATTAAGATTTCTTGATAGCATATCTGCTATCCTATTGTTTTTTCCTTTAATATGTTCAAATTTATTTTATATCCACATCCTTGTATAATATTCTGTTAATTAATCCATCTTGTTCTATTAACTTTCTTGCTTTGATCATTTTTTATGAAGCGAACTATAGCTTCACAGTCTGTCCTAACTGTAAATTCATTTTGTAAAAATATTTTAAATTTGTCTAAAGCATTTATTAAAGCTTGTATTTCAAAATCCAAGCTTGTCCAATTCATGCCTGTCTTATTAAAATTTCCACTGGCATATGAACAAATCTTTTCTTTATCTTTTGGGCTATATTTATCAGGTTTACAAAGAAGCACGGCTCTCCATCCTTCTTTACAACCATTAACCTCTATAATTATATAATCTGTAACCAATGGTAATTCTAGTGGTTTAATATTTTTAACTGCATCTTTTATTGTTTTTACCAATTATAAATCTTCTTGATTAAAATGTTTTTGACCATTTTTAGTAGTTTTACTATATAAAGGTCCAACCAATTTTGAAAGATTAGGAATGAATTTACGGGCATAATATATTAATCCCAAGAACGCTTGTATTTGCTTAAGATTTTCAAATTTTTTTGGAAAATCTAAATTTTTTGTAGAAATGTGTGATTGTTACAACAAAGATTAATTAGAAAATCAGAGAGTCCTCATAGATCAACTGCATTTATAGTAAGAAATCACAGTGAAATAAAAAGAGGTAAAGCTAGAATAATTTACAATTATAAAAGGCTAAATGATAATACAGAAGATGATGGATATAACATTCCAAATAAAGATAGTTTATTAAATCTTATACAAAAGAAAAAAGTATTCTCAAAATTTGACCTAAAATCAGGATACAATCAGTTACAGCTTGAAGAAAGTTGTAAACCATGGACAACCTTTACATGTTCGGAAGGACAATATGAGTGGAATGTTCTTAGTTTTGGACTAAAAAAAGCTCCATCTATTTTTCAAAGGTTCATGGATAATATTTTTCTAAAATATGATTTTTGTTTAGTTTATATTGATGACATTTTAGTTGCCAGTGAAACTGTGCAAGAACATGAAAAACACTTTGTGATAATTGGATCCTGATTATCACCCACGGTAATTGATGTGTGATTATCTGATTAAATGATTACGTGACAGCATTATAAATTGATACGTTTGATCATGCTAGTATGTGAAATTGTGCATTAATTGGATATATATATATATATATATATATATATATAAATGCATGATATATGTGTATATATGCATAGGTATATATATATGTGATTATATACACATGCATATTATGAATGCATGGTGTGTGGATATATGCATGAGCATGTGATGGATTAGCATGGGAAGGGGGCTGTTAGCCGACCTTCCAGTTTTAGAAAGTATAAAAGGAGGTTGAAGCCTCCATATTTCTCTTCTTGTCATTTTAAAAGATTGTGCGATTTAAAGAAAAAGAGTTGACCGAATTTCAAGTATCTGATTTCAAGAAGGTCGTTTCTAAAAGGCTTGTTAAGGTGAGTGGTTTCTAAACTTTTTTAACATAAAATTGTTACTGGTTTTATTTGAATGTTATTTATTATTGGAAAGAAATCAGTAATTTGCTTAAGGGTTTTATCCGGGTAAAGGTTGATCGGATTAAATTTTAAATCGGACAAAGCTTGTCCGGATTATTTATCGGTCAAGGGTTGGGCGATTTAGCCTTAAACCGCTCAAGTGTTGAACGGTTTAGCCTTAAACCGCTCAAGTGTTGAACGGTTTAGCCTTAAACCGGTTAAGTGTCAAGCGGTTATGATTGATAAGAATGGTTATCATTTTGAACTGAGAAGTAGGAATACGACCATATGGTGACCGGATTATTTTAAATCGGTTAAGCTTTGGGCGATGTATTGTCCGGACTTGTTATCCGGACAAAGATGTTGAAATTTATTCCAAGTGTTAAATCGGACAAGTCTTGGGCGATAAGTTGTCCGGATGATTTGGTAAACCGGCCAAGACTTKACCGGAGATGAAGTCCGGCCAAGCCTAGGTTGATCGGATTTGAGTTGTGCCTTGTGTTTAAATGTTAGAAATTGTTATTTTATCATAAAATGAAGATTTAATATAAATGAGTTTGAATTGATAATAATTTCAATGGCTGCGGTCTATTTGGAATTATTTTTGTGAAATGTTTTGATGAGGAAATAAGGGTGGCATATCAAGGAGAGGTGTACCATGGGATAAAAGTGGCATATCAAGGAGAGGTGTACCATGGGATAAGGGTGGCATATCAAGGAGAGGTGTACATTTGGATATAAGGGTGGCATTTGTATGTGTGTTGTATGATATAACTCTTTCTACTATATCCCTTAAGACTACCATGGTCTGGAATCTTTATTTCTCTATGATTTAAAGATTTAGGATCAAGGTTCTTATTGGAAATCATAGTCTTGATGTTATTGAGGAGAAAATATCAGGTTTGGCCTGAAACTTTATATAAACCTTTTTTGATTAGAAAAGGTTTAAAAGTGGCATTATGTGAAACCTGATTGGTTCAAAAGTAAGAGATTTGAATGGCTGAAAGCTTTTCTTTAAAAAGCTTTGATATATATATATATATATATATATATATATGAAATGTTGTTTTTCATAAAGATTTTGGTGATTTTCACCCTGCAATAACATAAAATGGTAACTCACTAGACCTTTTGGTCTAACCCTCGTTTTTGTGATTTTAACTATGTGTTGCAGGAGGTGCAGACGGTAAGGGAAAAGAGAAAATGTAATCTTTTCCTATATGCATTTCTGCATGAAGATCTGTCTTGATGTACAATTTTTGATTAATTGGGGGCGAGTGGTTTCTTGGTCCTCTGCCGGTACTTGTGGCTTCCGAGGTACAAGAAGAGGGACGCCATTTGCTGCTCAAACCGCAGCGGGAAATGCTATTCGTGCAGTAGTAGATCAWGGTATGCAACGAGCAGAAGTCATGATTAAAGGTCCCGGTCTCGGAAGAGACGCARCATTACGAGCTATTCGCAGAAGTACAAGAAATGTATTTGAATTTTTGGACCTTGTATTTGGTTATGTTAGATTCTTGTACTAAGGGACCTGAATGTGATAATATCATGTATATCTTCTGTATGAAATATGTGTTACATACAATGTGTGTTACGGGGTGTTACAGAAAGTGGTATCAGAGCCTGAGTTTAAGGGATTTAGGTATTTAACAGCATGATACCTAGACTTAAACTATTTTATTGCATATTAAGGGTCCCGGATGTAGTTAGCACCATTGGAAATAAATATGATGGGTTGAAATAACAGTGTGTAAGGTAAATTTTAATTACATCTACACATCTGAACTTGAATACTTCATTATATTTGGGAATGTGAATACGTGATTATTAATATTAAACTCTACAGATGTCTAGCCGAACTAGAAGATCTGAAAGAACGGCTCGTCCAGAGTCTGAAGAAAGGGAAGAGTCACCTGTTAATCTTCCAACTAGCACGTCCATAAATAGAAGTCGAGGAAGACCAAGGGGACGAGGTAGAGGAAGAAGTCAGTCTTAGGGAAGGGGTCGGACCGAAATACATTCTGAACATGAGGAATCCCACTCTGGGAATGTTTAGAAAAGGTTGGTGCCACATCCAGAATATATAACCAGAGATATGTTGGCAGAGGAAATGGGAAAGTTGCGGGAAACTATGACATCTATCATGGGAATACCAGCCAGGGTGGAAACGGAAAGAGTGGAAGTTCATCCCTCTGTTGCAGTCACCCACAACAAGGAAGGAGACATTAAGATGTTTTTGGCATGTAAACCACCAACCTTTTCTGGGGAGAGAGATCCAGTGAAAGCTATGTGCTAGATCAAGGAGATGGATTCTGTGTTCAACACCATCAAGGAGATGGGTAGAATTTGTGGAACAATTCAAGAATCAATTTTGCCCTAAAACAGCTGTACAACAGATGGAAGAGGATTTTCTAAAGTTAGAACAAGGAAATGGAACAGTTCAAGAGTATACCGAGAAATTCATTGAATACTCTCGATTTTCCGAGCACTATGTTTCAAACGAACCCAGAAAGATAGAAAGGTATATTTGGGGTTTGAAACCCTCAATCAGAGAGTTTGTTATTGATATGAACCCCAATACTTTTTCGTTAACGGTAGATGCGGCTGAAGTGACTGAACGAAATAAAAACCGATAACCAGAAGGAAAGGTCGTAGAAAAGAGAAAATGGGAAGGGCCTTCATCTTTTCGAGGCCCGAAAACTGTAAGACATGATAACAGATCTGAGCAGAAGAGCAGTGAGAAAATCTGTTCACAGTGCCGACAGGTTCATCAGGGTGAATACATGATGGACCCAATAAAATGTTATAAGTGCGGCGAAGCAGGCCATCTGTCTAGAAACTACCCAGCTAACAGAAGGTGTTTTAATTGCAATTCTCTGAATCATATTCGACCGAATAGCCCCTTGTTAAGAACTCCGCAGTTAACGATGGGGAGTAACGCGTTGGGTATTCGGGGAAGGCCTACTTTGAACAAAGGAGGGCAAGGAGGGGCGCGGGGAAGGTCTTTCGAAATGACTAAGAACGAGGCAGAAGCTTCGCCGAATGTAGTAACAGGTACATTTCTTCTGAATTCAATACGTGCTAAGGTGTTATTTGATTCTGGTGCAAATTTTTCGTTTGTATCACCATTGTTTGCTCAAACTGCATGTCTGGATTCTGTGATACTTAATGATGAGTTAGTAGTTGATACTGCTAATAGTCAGGAAAYTGTTACTAGTGTGTTCAATAACTGTATTATTGTGATTGGGGACTGTGAACTTCCGATCCGGTTATTTCCCATGCCAATGAAAGAATTTGACGTAGTAGTGGGTATGGACTGGTTGGCAAAGTATCAGGCTAGTATTGTTTGTAATCAGAAAATGATCAGAATTATTCTGCCAGACCAGAGAACAGTTGTTATATATGGTGATCGTCAGAATCATCATACCAGTATTTTGTCAGTAATGAAAGCCCAGAAAAGTATTCGAAAGAAGTGCCAAGGATGTTTGGCATATGTAATTGATTTGAAGAAAGAAAAGGGAAAAGAAGAATCAATTCTGATTGTTAGTGAATATCCAGAAGTCTTTCCAGAAGACTTATCTAGATTACCACCAGATAGAGTCATTGAGTTCCGAATTGATTTAGTACCAGGGGCTGCACTAGTAGCAAAGGCGCCGTATCGTTTAGCTCCATCTGAATTGAGAGAACTGGTTGCACAGTTGAAAGATTTATCTGATAAGGGATTTATTAGGCCCAACACTTCACCTTGGGGTGCTCCGGTCCTATTTGTCAAAAAGAAGGATGGGTCTATGCGAATGTGTATAGACTATCGTGAACTGAATAAGTTAACAATAAAAAACAAGTATCCTTTACCGAGGATTGATGACTTGTTCGACCAATTGGTGGGAGCAAGTTATTTCTCAAAAAATGATTTAAGATCAGGATATCATCAGCTCAAGGTCAGGGAAGAAGATGTTGCCACAACAACATTCAGAACAAGGTACGAGCATCACAAATTCTTAGTTATGCCATTCGGTTTAACTAATGCGCCCGCAGCCTTTATGGATTTCATGAATAGGGTATGTAAGGAATATCTTGTAACACCTCCAAACACCACATTTGCATATATTACATATTTCATTACATAGAAATATAGTTTACATCATAAGGTCCCACTAGTACAAGGATTACTATATGTACAAAATCTACATATAAAAATTTCCAGTACTATTACATGTAATGCAACATGTATCTTCAAAAGCAGACAACAGATTAGGAAAATAATCACATTTTCCCTTTCCCTTTAATATCCCTGGACCCCGCTATTCCTGCATTTCATAATTTAAAACAGAAAATGAGGGTTAGACCAGATGGGTCTAGTGAGTAAATCCCTTCCTTGTAAATGCAGGGTGATGAACACCAAAATAT
>NW_020201817.1:20417-23042 GCF_001531365.2 Cynara cardunculus var. scolymus
CAATAACATCTAAATTATTACTTCTAAATAGGAATAATATCTTTAATTCATCAGGTCACAAAGAAATGATGACTCAAAGTTATTAAATCCAATTAGTAATAATAATAAGAGTTATAATAGTATCCACATATGACAATGACACCCTTATTCCAAGTACACCTCTCCTTGATATGCCACCCTTATTCCTCCATCAAAACAGGGCTACTTATCAGAACAGACATAAGTCACCACGTCTGAAAGTACCCATTCCCAGTTCCAAACCAGAACAGACAATAGTCACCACGTCTGGGGGAACTATTACTTAAAACAAGTTTCTTACCAAAACAGACTTACATCATCACCCATGGTAGAAACAATTTGCAAAATCCACTTCCATACCAAAACAGACTTATGTCACCACGCTTGGTAGGAAGGTTTCCCAAAATATAGTTTCGTACCAAAACAGACTTACGTCACCACACTTGGTAGAAACATTTCCCAAAAATCTCGTTCCGATACCAAAACAGACTTATGTCACCACGTTTGGTAGGAACATATCTTTATATTTAAAAAGATATAAAATACCCATTTTATAATCCATAATTAAACCCAATAATAAACATTTTAAACCATATAAATAGTCTAAAATATAAAACTTATGAAAAATTTCCAAATAAGAAGTTATCCGGACAACTCATCGCTCAAGACTTGTCCGATTTAACACTTAGAATAAATTCCAACACCTTTGTCCGGATAACAAGTCCACACAATACATCGATCAAAGCTTGACCGATTTATAATAATCCGGTCACCATATGGTCGTATTCATACTTCTCAGTTCAAAATGATAACCATTCTTATCAATCATAACCCGCTGAACACTTAACCGGTTTAAGACTAAACCGTTCAACACTTGAGCGGTTTAAGGCTAAATCGCCCAACCCTTGACCGATTTAAAAATAATCCGGACAAGCTTTGTCTGATTTAAACTTAATCCGATCACCTTTTACCCGGAGAAAACCCTTAATCAAATTACTGATTTCTTTCCAATAATAAATAACATTCAAATAAAACTAGTAACAATATTTATGCAAAAAGGTTTAGAAATCACTCACCTTATGAGAATTCGCAGTTTTTGAAGGAGATTGCAAACTTCTTTTGAATAACMGGACAACTCTTCTCAAATCACTCTTTAGATTTCAAAAATGGCAAGGGAATGAAATGAAGGTAAAACTCTCCTTTTTATACCTTTCTAAAACAGGAAAGGTCGGCCATCCAGGCCCTTACCCACATGCATGCATGTACACATATAAACTTATGCATACATCTCATGCATACACACTCCACATATATATTTTATACACACATATATATATGTATATATATATATCTACATATTATGCATATATCCCTATGCATAAAAATAGACATACTCACATATTAAGTTTACGTAAGCATGTATCCACATAAATAGTTAATTCACATAACAAATACCTTGGGTAATAATCAGAACCCGGTTATCACATTATCCACTACTTCAAAAGAATTCTGTCCCGGAATTCCTTTTATTAAAGAGCCATGGATAATCTGCTCTCATTTTTTATTCCAGTTCCCAAGTTGCCTCTGGTCCTTTGTGAAACTTCCACTGTACTCTAACCAGACTTATTTCTTTGTTTCTCAACACCCTGATCTTTTGGTCAATTACGGCTTCTAGTATTTCTACAAAGTTCAGTTTACTGTCCAGCTTGACTGTAACATCTATCTCGAGCAAACCCCAAATTACCAATTCCTTTAAAATCTCCAATAAAATATATTTTACTGATTATTATGACCAAAATTGATCCTAAATTATTCTAAAAGTTTTGCCAAAGTCATCTGAACCACGGATGGAAAATCTGAAAATGTTGCTAAAAGACTAAGTCTGGAGGAAGACCAAAGGCAATGGTTGGAGCAGAGGCAATGGTCCAACGGCTGCTGAAATGGCTAAGTCTGGAAGAAGACCAGAGGCCATGAAGGACCAGAGGTGAGACTAAGAAGGACCAGAGGCAATGGTTGGACCAGAGGCGATGGTCCAGAGGCTACTGAAATGGCTAAGTCTGGAAGAAGACCAGAGACCTTGAAGGACCAGAGGTGAGACTACGAAGGACCAGAGGCCATGAAGGACCAGAGGCCAACACTTTGAAACACACATATCTGGCATAACATTAATTAGCCTCAAAATATGGGATATTAATTTCTAGAAAAAAACATCGAAATATCCGTTCTATTTTAATGACAAAACCACCCAAAACACAATTCCAAAACGGATATAACGGATTTTATACTTACAACCCAAATTAAGTAGCCAAAAGAATACGGGACAAGACTATATATATATAAGCTACTGTTTACCCAAAAGCAAGATCAATATCTTCAAGTTCCCCGATAAATCTTCAAGTCAGACAACAGGTTCTTTCTATTTATCCGTCTTCTTTCCTGAGAAAGGTTGCCACTTAAATGGTAAGCCAACGCTTAGTGAGTTAAATAGTTAAGTATTACATATCAATATCACACATGTTTGTAAACATATATAATAAATTCTTATCAATAAAAGAGTTCAAGACATCATCCAGATATAAACCGAGACTTACAAGAAACCGAGTGGAC
>NW_020201817.1:23603-27818 GCF_001531365.2 Cynara cardunculus var. scolymus
GACAAATCAAGATCTTGTGACTCCATTCAAGACCAAAAACATTCATATGAAAATATATATGTTCAAATCAATATGTAACAATTAACTATATAACTCACCGGGCAACCGTATTATACCGAAAAGCTCCGAATTGAGCTCACAAAGCAAGTCCAATCTACCACACTAAGATTGCTTCCAAAGTATGAACACATGTCTTAATTACCCCCTGGAGTAAATATATAAAATCTCATAAGCAACCAATATAAGAAACTTATGATATACACATATCCTATTTGAACATTTTACCTAAATTTTTATGCACAACTGTTGCATGCAGAACCTGTTTGCCCATTTTAAGCTAAAAATCATGCCTTGATTATAAATAAAAAATAAACTAGACTCAAATATCTAACTAAGGAAATTGGCCTCACCTCATTTGAATTTTTATACGATTTTATACAGATTTTCAAAGTCTGCACACTTTCAATGCATTCTTAAGTCRAAATTCTCATTTTCATACATTTTTCTCAAACCATTTCGATTCCAAACCATTCCAACTTCTGAATCTCCACTTAATATAACATATTTGACATAAACAACCAAAATCCAACCTTTATTTTATCATTTATATTAKCTCCCAAATCATTGACTTAATCAAGTCAAAGTTCATATGATGAACTTGCATAAATCTCGATAATCTCTTAAATCTAATGATCATTTCTTGCCATAAACACTAAAAAGCACTCATTTTATACACTTAAGATCAAACCCATATGAAACCCTTACTCTATCTCAACATGCAATCCATAAAATAAGAATATCAACCAAAAACAAGTGCAAAAAAAGATTATACCTTACTTGATGATCAAATCCTTCAAAGATCTTATAGTTCTTCTTTGATTTGGTTTGAATCAAGCCTATGTGTGTGAAAATCGAACCTCTAGTGTGTGTGTGAGTTCTAGACTTAAATGACAAGAAAAATGGGTCAAAACTCCAATTTATAATGCTAAAACTTCGAGTTGGGCCGGGTTGGCCCGGCTAGGAACCCATTTTGACTATCAACACTTAAAATATTCATAACTTTTTGCTCGGACCTCCGTTTTCTATGAGGTTTTCGTCTATACGTTCATAAAGAGATAATATATAACATCCAACAAAAATATTTTAAAAAATATCTCCCAAGAAAATCAGTTTTACGTATCTATTTGACGTAAAATTTTCCCAAATCCTCTATTATACTCCTAAGAAGTATAATTCTAAAATTTCAAACCTAAACTCCCACTAAATCATAAGTTCTATATAACCCAATAATTAAATATACTAAGCAAATAATTGGGCATATTAGAAATTGGATGTTACAAATACCTCCTCCTTTTGAGGATTTCGTCCCCGAAATCACTGTTGTGGAAATAAAGAAGGGTATTTCGCCTTCATCTCATCTTTACGCTCCCACATCCAATTTGGTCCCCGATGGTGTTTCCACTTGATCAATACCAAGTCTATTTCCTTATTACGTAGTTTCACTTTTCTCTCTTTCAGAATTGATTCTGGTTCTTCAATGTATCTTAATTTCTCATCTACTTTGACTTCGGCTAAGGGCACCGTCTCTTCATGTTTACCCAAACATTTACGTAAGTACCCGATATGAAACACATCGTGTATCCCCATAAGTTCCTCCGGTAACTCTAGTCGCTAAGCTTGTTTTCCGATACGCTCCAATACTTTGAATGGGCCAATAAATCGTGGACTTAACTTACCTTGTTTTCGGAATCGAAGTACACATCTCCTAGGAGAAACTTTCACCATTACCATATCTCCTACCGAGAACTCGATTGCCCTTTTGCGACGATCTACATAAGACTTTTGACGATTTTGGGCAGCTCTCATTCTTTCACGAATAATCTGAATTTTGTCATGAGTGATCTGAATGAGTTCGGGACCAACTAAAACTTTCTCTCCCGTCTCTCGCCAACACAAAGGTGTACGACACTTACGTCCGTATAAAGCCTCATAGGGAGCCATTCCAATTGTCGAGTGGTAGCTATTGTTGTAAGAAAACTTAACCAAGGGTAGGTGAGTATCCCAGCTACTACCAAATTCTAAGACACATGCGCGTAACATATCTTCGAGAGTTTGAATGGTTTGTTCTGATTGACCACCGGTCTGAGGATGATAGGTCGTACTAAATGCATGACGTGTTCCCAATTCTCGTTGAAATCTAGTCCAAAAATTAGAAGTGAATCGAGAGTCGCGATCAGAGATAATCTTCACTGGTACACCGTGTCGCGAGACAACTTCATCAATGTACAACCGCGCCCATCGATCCATAGAGTAAGACTCTTGGACAAGTAAGAACAATGCTGATTTGGTCAATCGATCAACATTAACCCAGATACGGTCGTTTTGACGTTGGGTCTTCGGTAGTTTAGTAACCAGATCCATCGTTAATTCCTCCCATTTTCACATCGGTACCTCAAGAGGCTGTAAACTACCATACGGTTTCTGGTGTTTAGTCTTTACTTGTAAGCATGTGGTACATTTCTCAACATATTAGGCCACCAGTAATCTAAACGAAGATCTTGGTACATTTTGGTACTTTCTGGGTGTATTGATAATCGCGACTTATGTGCTTCTGCTAGAACAACATCTCGTATGCCGCCAAGTTTGGGGACCCAGATTCGGTTCTTAAAGACCTTCAAGCCACGTTCATCTTCAGAGAGAGAATCAATGTATCCTACCATTCGTTCTACTTTGACATTCTCAGGCTTCAAAGCCTCAATCTGCCATTTYCGAATCTCATCAAATAGATTATTTTTAACCGACGTATGAATGATAGAGTAGCATAAAAGTCCAAAATGTGTCTTCCTACTCAGAGCATCTACCACTACATTGGCTTCACCCAGATGCTATAGTATCTCACAGTCGTAATCTTTGATGAGTTCCATAGCACGTTGTTGATGCATGTTCAAGGTCTGTTGATCAAATAAATACTTTAAGCTCTTGTGGTCAGTATAAAGTTGACACTTCGTACCATAGAGATAGTGTCGCCAAAGCTTCAAAGTAAAGACCACTGATGCTAATTCAAGATCATGAGTAGGGTAGTTCTTCTCATAATCTTTCAATTGGCAAGAAGCATATGCAATCACCTTGCCTCGCTGCATCAAGATACATCCAAGACCAAGTCGAGATGCATCACTATATACTATAAAGTCTTCGTTACCCTCAGGTAGAGCAAGTATAGGCGCGTGTGTCAAACATTTCTTTAAAGTCTGAAATGCTCGATCTTGGGCCTCATTCCATTCAAATTTAGCATCTTTACAAGTCAAAGAGGTTAATGGTACTGCGATCTTAGAGAAGTCCTTTATAAATCGTCGATAGTACCCTGCCAGACCCAGAAAACTCCGAACTTCCGAAGCTTTCTTTGGTTTCTCCCATTCTTGAATTGCTTCGATCTTGGCTGGGTCTACAGAAATACCGTCTCCGGATACGATATGCCCCAAGAATTGTACTTGGCGAAGCCAAAATTCACATTTCGAGAATTTTGCATAGAGTCGTTCTTTTCTCAACAATTCTAGCATTTGACGTAAGTGTCAAGCGTGTTCGTTTTCGGACTTTGAGTAAAACAAAATATCATCGATGAATACGATCACAGACTTGTCGAGCATAGGATAGCATACTCGATTCATTAAGTCCATAAATGCTGCAGGTGCGTTTGTAAGTCCGAATGGCATTACGAGGAATTCGTAATGCCCATAACGGGTCCGAAAAGCAGTCTTGGGTACATCGTCCTTCCGTACCTTGAGTTGGTGATAGCCAGCCCGTAAGTCGATTTTAGAAAAATATCTCGCTCCTTGCAACTGATCAAAAATATCATCAATTCGAGGTAATGGATATTTGTTCTTTATAGTTACCTTGTTAAGCTCACGGTAATCTATACAAGGAGATGTGCTTGGTTGGATAAAACCCTTGTCCAATAATTCTTGCAGTTGTTTCACCATTTCTTTCATTTTCGCAGGTGCGAGACGATATGGTGTCTTTGCTATCGGAGCTGCACCCGGTATCAAGTCTATACGAAATTCTACTTGACGATCGGGTGGCAATCCAGGCAGATCATCCGGAAATACATCCGGATATTCACAAACAATCGAAACATCCTTCACCATCTTCTTCAATTCCTTCGTCGCATCCATAACATAGGCTAGAAAAATTGAGCAACCTTTGTTTAGATAACGACGA
>NW_020201817.1:28207-30370 GCF_001531365.2 Cynara cardunculus var. scolymus
ACAAGAAATATACCCGTAACAACGTTGGGATCATTCATAGCTTCCTTCGCGCTAATTTGAAATGCCCTGGCCTGAGGTTTTGGAACCTCCTCCTTTTTGGTCAAAGCCCCCAATGTATGTATCGGTCGTTGTCTTGGTTGTTGTACCGACCCCTTACTTTCCTCCAGTCTATTCTTTGTACATTCTCGCATACGATGACCTAACACACCACAATTATAACATGCCTTTTCTCTTTGAGGGCACTGAGTTCGTATGTGCCCAGCTTCACCACAACAGAAGCATCATACATAAGTTTGATCACCACTACATCGTCCCTGGTGATTCTTGCCACATCGGTTGCAGTTACGTGGCGTATTTGACTGCATTGTATAAGCCTGTGAGGTAGTATGTGGTGTATTATGCGATTGAGCTCGTCTCGACTTGAAGAATCGATATGATTTAGATGTCGGGGTTGAGAAGGTTCTCTCAACTCTCGATCGTTTCTCTGGTACATCAGAACCATCAGGGAGACTCAGGTCATGCTCCCGTTTCCTTGCATACTCAACTGCTTTGGTAAATGATGGTACATCGCGATTAGTGACGAATTCGCGAATATTCTGTTGAAGACCGTTGACGAAATGATTAATCTTGTCCTTTTCACTTGGCACGAACCGTTAGGCAAACTGAAGTTTCTGATTGAACTCCGTTTCATATTCAATCACCGACATGAATCCCTGTTTGAGCTCTAGGAATTCCTTCTCAAGCTTTTGTTTCAGATCATCCGGATAATATTGTTCGAAAAACAGCACTTGAAACTCTACCCATGTCGTTCTATCCCGAGTACTAGGATCCATTGATCGATAGGTGGTGTTCCACCAAGTGAGTGCACGATCGGTAAATATCGCTGTAGCATAACGTACTTTATCCTTCTCCTGTACGTAAACAATCCTGAATACTTTTTCAGTGTTTTCGACCCATTGTATTGCAAGTACTGGGTCCGTCTGTCCCGAGAACTCTGTAGCGCCACTGCTTCTAAATGTTTTAAATGAAGGTCGGTCTGACCTTGGTTTGGTTACGTCTTTATTAACCGGCTTCGGTCATTGGACAACCGGATTCTGAGCATTAACTGGATTTTGCACTTCAGATAACTTTCTTTCAAACTATATTCTTTGTTCTCGTAGAGCAGCCCGTGTTTGATCATTCATTATTTTCAATAACCTCTCAGTACGAGGTGATAGTTGGGCTTCATCATCATTGTCCATATTTTCTTGGACATTCTCTTCTAAGTTGAGGTTGTCATCCCCAATTTCTTAAGAAACCAGCGCGTTGCTAGATGCATCATGATCAGACATCGTACTGAAATTATAATGCATATATATAGGGATCAAATAATATTCTATCCCTTGTACCCCAACAAATCCTATGTCTCTCCTATTGGTCTATATCCCATATAATCATAACCTACTCACTAAACAATGTCAATACCTAAGATTGAGTCCGAATATCATTAATGATATCCACTTCACTCAAACCACAGCTCTGATACCATATCTGTAACATCTATCTCGAGCAAACCCCAAATTACCAATTCCTTTAAAATCTCCAATAAAATATAATTTACTGATTATTATGACCAAAACTGATCCTAAATTATTTTAAAAGTTTTGCCAAAGCCATTTGAACCAAGGATGGAAAATTTGAAAATGCTGCTAAAAAGACTAAGTCTGGAGGAAGACCAGAGGCAATGGTTGGACCAGAGGCAATGGTTGGATCAGAGGCAATGGTCCAGAGGCTGCTGAAATGGCTAAGTCTGGAAGAATACCAGAGGCCATGAAGGACCAGAGGTGAGACTATGAACGACCAGAGGCAATGGTTGGACCACAGGCAATGGTCCAGAGGCTGCTGAAATGGCTAACCAGAGGCCTTGAAGGACCAGAGGTGAGACTATGAAGGACCAGAGGTGAGACCATGAAGGACCAGAGGCCATGAAGGACCAGAGGCCATGAAGGACCAGAGGCCAACACTTTGAAACACACAAATCTGGGCATAACATTAATTAACCTCAAAATATGGGATATTAATTTCTAGAAAAACATCGAAATATTCGTTCTATTTTGATGACAAAACCACCCAAAACACAATTCCAAACCGGATATAATGGATTTTTTACTTACAATCCATATT
>NW_020201817.1:30775-35311 GCF_001531365.2 Cynara cardunculus var. scolymus
AATCGGTATACATAACGAAGACAGTGCATCACCCTGTCCTTCACCTCCCGAGCTCATGCCAAAGTCTGAGTCAAAATCAAACATTATGGGAAACCTCGCACTGCCCGCCTTCCTCTACCGGGTATGTGCCAAGGTTCCTTACTCATTGCTCTTTCTCCTTTCTGAGCAATGAGTATTCACAACCGCAGAAAGTCTCGCCCGTCCAACCCGGGATCTTGACTTCGCCATAAACTTTTGGCGTGCCACACGAAGTAGTACCCATACTATGGCGTACAATTCAAGGAACAAAACAACAAGTCCGGATCCGGAAAGCAAACCGATGTACCGAGATAGTAATATGGAATTAACTCTAGAGACAGAATCAAGGACAAATCAAGATCGTGTGACTCCATTCAAGACCAAAAACATTCATATGAAAATATATAAGTTCAAATCAATATGTAACAATTAACTATATAACTCATCGGACAACCGTATAATACCGAAAAGCTCCGAATTGAGCTCACAAAGCAAGTCCAATCTACCACACTTAGATTGCTTCCAAAGTATCAAAACATGTCTTAATTACCCCCTGGAGTAAATATACAAAATCTCATAAGCAACCAATATAAGAAAYTYATGATATACACATATCCTATTTGAACATTTTACCTAAATTTCTATGCACAGCTGCTGCATGCAAAACTGTTTTTCCCATTTTAAACTCGAAATCATGCCTTGATCATAAGAAATAAACTAGACTCAAATATATAACTAAGGAAATTGGCCTCACCTCATTTAGATTTTTCTACGATTTTATACAGATTTTCAAAGTCTGCATACTTTCAATGCATTCTTAAGTCGAAATTCTCATTTTCATACATTTTTCTCAAACCATTTCGATTCCAAACCATTCCAACTTTTGAATCTCAACTTAATATAACATATTTGACATAAACAACCAAAATCCAACCTTTATTTTATCATTTATTATCTCCCAAATCATTGACTTAATCAAGTCAAAGTTCATATGATGAACTTGCATAAATCTCGATAATCTCTTGAATCTAATGACCATTTCATGCCATAAACTCTAAAAAGCACTCATTTTATACACTTAAGATCAAACCCATATGAAACCCTAACTCTGTCTCAACATTCAATCCATAAAACAAGAATATCCACCAAAAACAAATGCAAAAATAGATTATATCTTACTTGATGATCAAATCCTTCAAAGATCTTGTAGTTCTTCTTTGATTTGAGTTGAATCAAGCCTATGTGTGTGAAAATCGCACCTTTAGTGTGTGTGTGAGTTCTGGACTTAAATGACAAGAAAAATGGGCCAAAACTCCAATTTATAATGCTAAAACTTCAAGTTGGGCCGGGTTGGCCCGGCTAGGAACCCATTTTGACTATCAACACTTAAAATTTTCATAACTTTTCGCTCGGACCTCCGTTTTCTATGAGGTTTTCGCCTACACGTTCATAAAGAGATAATCTATAACATCCAACAAAAATATTCCAGAAAATATCTCCCAAGAAAATCAGTTTTACGTATCTATTTGACGTAAAATTTTCTCAAATCCTCTAATATACTCCTAAGAAGTATAATTCTAAAATTTCAAACCTAAACTCCCACTAAATCATAAGTTCTATATAACCCAATAATTAAATATACTAAGCAAATAATTGGGCATATTAGAAATTGGATGTTACATTGACCTCTGGTAATGGTACAGCGAGATTCGGATCAGCTAAACATTTCCGCATATTCGACACATGGAAAGTGTTGTGAATCAGACTCTGCTCTTCTGGCAGTTCTAACTGATATGCTACTGGCACAATTCGCTTACATATTCTGAACGGCCCCACATACCTTGGACTGAGCTTTCGTTTCTTTCCAAATCTGATGACACCCTTCCACGGCGAAACTTTCAGCATCACAAAATCACCTACACAAAATTCAATCGGCTTTCGACGATTATCAGCATAACTTTTCTGACGATCTTGTGCTGTTTTGATTCTTTCGTGGATCTGTTCGATCTTTTCAGAAGTTTCTTGGACAATTTCAGGACCCATTAGTTGTTTTTCACCAACCTCATTCCAACACAACGGCGTTCGGCATTTACGTCCATACAACACTTCATATGGTGCCGCTTGGAGGCTGGAATGGTAACTATTGTTATATGCAAACTCTATCAATGGCAAGTGATCTTCCCACGATTCTCCGAAATCAATAATACAACTTCTCAACATATATTCGAGAGTTTGAATAGTTCTTTCACTCTGCCCATCAGTCTGTGGATGATAACCTGTACTTTATCGGATTTCAGACCCCAAAGCTTTCTGTAATCCTCCCCAGAACTTTCAAGTAAACCGACTATCTCTATCAGAGATAATAGACAAGGGAACACTGTGTCTGGTAACAATTTCTTTGATGTAAATCTGCGCTACCTTTTCTAGAGAGTATTTCTCTCTTATTGGTAGAAAATGTGCAGATTTAGACAAACGATCCACAACTACCCAAATCGCGTCATACCCCTTTGGAGTTCGAGGTAACTTCATAACAAAATCCATGGTAATGTGATCCCATTTCCATACATGTATTTCCAAAGATTGAAGGCTTCCATATGGTTTTTGATGTTCGATCTTAACTTGTAAACATGTCAGACACTGTTCCACATATCGAGCTATGTCTCTTTTCAACTGGCCACCAATAAAAAGGTTTTAAATCTCTATACATCTTATTGGTGCCTGGATGAATAGAGTATCGGGATTTATGACTTTCATTTAATATCATACTTCGGATATCCCCAAAACATGGTACCCAAACTCGCCCTTGAAAGCACATTAGTCCTACATCATTCTGTTCCAAGGTTGAGATCATCTTACCCAACTTTTCTGCTTTAACAAATTCTTCTTTCATAGCTTCTTGTTGGCATTTCTGAATTTTCTTATGAATATCAGGGATCAAGTTCATTCTCATTGCTACAGTTTTAATGGTTCCACTCTTTTCCTTCCTGCTCAAAGCGTCAGCCACCATGTTAGCTTTTCCTGGGTGGTAAAGGATTTCACAGTCATAATCATTAACAAGTTCAATCCACCGACGCTGTCGCATATTTAAATCTTTCTGGTTGAACAAATATTGTAAAATTTTATGGTCAGTATAAATCTGACATTTCGTTCCCAGAAGATAGTGTCTACAGATTTTCAGAGCAAATACCACTGCAGCTAATTCCATGTCATGAGTCGGATATTGCTTCTCATGATCCTTCATTTGTCTTGATGCATAAGAAATCACTTTTCCTCTCTGCATCAGAACGCATCCTAATCCTAACTTTGAAGCATCGTTGTATACCACAAAGTTTTCAGATCCATCTGGTAGAGTTAACACCGGCGCACTACAGAGGTGATCCTTTAATAGTTGGAAAGCTTCTTGTTGTTCTTTTTCTCACTGAAACTTGACATTCTTACGAGTCAATTTGGTTAATGGCACGGCTATTTAAGAAAAGTCCTGAATAAACTTATGGTAGTAACCTGCCAAACCCAAAAAGCTACGGATTTCAGACGGATTCTTTGGAACTTCCCATTTTTCAACTGCTTCTATTTTTACTGGATCTACTTGTACTCCGACTTCTGAGATAACGTGACCCAAGAATTGAACTTCTCTTAATCAGAACTCACACTTGGACAATTTGGCATACAACTTTTCTTTCTTCAATAATTCCAGTATCAAACGAAGATGTTTTGCAAGTTCTTCTTCAGTCTTAGAATATATAAGAATATCATCGATAAATACAATAACGAATTTATCAAGATATTCCTTACGTACCCTATTCATCAAATCCACAAAGGTTGCGGGTGCATTAGTTAAACCGAATGGTATAACTAAGAATTCGTGATGCCCGTACCTTGTTCTAAATGTTGTTGTGGCAACATCTTCTTCCCTGACCTTGAGCTGATGATACCCTGATCTTAAATCAATCTTTGAGAAATAACTTGCTCCCACCAATTGGTCGAACAAGTCATCAATCCTCGGTAAAGGATACTTATTTTTGATTGTTAACTTATTCAGTTCACGATAGTCTATACACATTCGTATAGACCCATCCTTCTTTTTGACAAATAGGACCGGAGCACCCCAAGGTGAAGTGCTGGGTCTAATAAATTACTTATCAGTTAAGTCTTTCAACTGTGCAACCAGTTCTTTCAATTCAGATGGACCTAAACGGTATGGCGCCTTTGCTACTGGTGCAGCCCCTGGTACTAAATCAATTCAGAACTCAATAACTCTATCTGGTGGTAATCTAGATAAATCCTCTGGAAAAACTTCCGGTTATTCATTAATGATTGGAACCAATTTATGTTTGCCTTTTTCTTTTGTTGCATTAATAACATATGCTAAACACCCCTGACATTCCATCCGAATAGATCTTTGGGCTTTTAACACAAATAATAAACTAGTATGATGATCCTGACGGTCACCATAAATAATAATTGTTCCTTGATCTGGCAGAGTAATTCTGATCATCTTTTTATTACAAACAATACTGG
>NW_020201817.1:40351-42145 GCF_001531365.2 Cynara cardunculus var. scolymus
TTCTACAAATTTCTCTTGAATTTCCTTATTAAATTGTTCTATTGTCAGATCTGGGTTTTAACAAAAATAATCACATTTTCTCTTTCCCTTTAATATCCCCGGACCCCGCTATTCCTACATTGCATAATTTAAAACAGAAAATGAGGGTTAGACCAGATGGGTCTAGTGAGTAAATCCCTTCCTTGCAAATGCAGGGTGATGAACACCAAAATATGATAATGTAATTCTGCTTAGAAATATTCTGCAGTACAAATAAATGATGCAGTTCACAATATAATGCAAATAGAGTATACCCAAGAACCTCAGTTCTATAAAATATCTCTGATTAGAGATCCAACGTTCCCAATAAGAAACAAATATTGTAATCAAAACTTCTTGAATCAATAGACCATTCATTTATAATTATTAACAGAAAAGATTTAAGGCAATACTTGCCTGATATGACAAACTGTAAAACCCCCAAACCACACATTGCATGTAACACATATTTCATATAAAAGAAATACATGATATCATTCCATTCAGGTCCCTTAGTACAAGAATCTAATATGACCAAATACAAGGTCCAAAAATTCTAATACATCACTTGTACTAATCAATCAAAACTATACATCAAAGCAGATCTTCAAGTAGAAATGCATATAGAAAAATATTAAATCTTCCCCTTTCCCTTACTGTTCGTACCTCCTGCAACACATAGTTAAAATCACAAAATGAGGGTTAGACCGAAAGGTCTAGTGAGATACCCTATTTATGTCATTGCAGGGTGAAAATTACCAAAATCTTTATGAAAAACAATTATTCATATATATAACAAATATATGAATGAATAGGGATATAATACTAGATTCTTTTCACTTTTCAAACAAAACATTCAGCTATACAATCCCATACCTCAGAACCAAACAGGTTTCACATAATGCCACTTTTAAACCTTTTCAAATCAAAGCAAGGTTTAAATAAAGATTCAAACCAAACCTGATGTTTTCTCCTCAATAACATCCAGACTATGATTTCCAATAAGAACCTTGATCCTAAATCTTTAAATSACAAAGAAATAAAGATTCCGAAACACGGTAATCTTAAAGGATATAATAGAAAGAGTTATATCATACAATCACACATACAAATGCCACCCTTATATCCAAATGTACACCTCTCCTTGATATGCCACCCTTATCCCATGGTACACCTCCCCTTGATATGCCACCCTTAACCCATGGTACACCTTTCCTTGATATGCCACCCTTATTCCCTCTTCAAAATATTTCACAAAACAATTTCAAATAGACCTCAGTCATTGAAATTATTATCAATACGAAATCATTTATTTCAAAACTTCCTTTTTATGATAAAATAACATTTCTTATCAAAAATCCAAGGCATCATTTCAAATCCGGTCACTTGATTTAGCCGGACTTCATCTCCGGTCAACAATCCGGATAACACATCGCATAAACTTTGCCCGGTTAACACTTAGAATTAATTCAACCTTTGTCCGGATTACAAGTCCGGACAACACACCACATAAAACTTGATCAATTAATCACTTAGAATCAAAATCAATATCTTTGTCCGGATAACAAGTCCGGACAATACCCCGCTCACAACTTAACCGATTTAAAACAATTCGGCCACCAAGTGGTCGTATTCCTACTTCTTAGTTCAAAAAGATAACTATTCTTACCAATCATAACCCGGTCAACATTTGATCGATTTAAAACAATCTGGACGATACATCATTTAACCTTTGTCCGATTTAAAACAATCCGGACAATACATCGTTTAACCTTT
>NW_020201817.1:42980-45430 GCF_001531365.2 Cynara cardunculus var. scolymus
AGCCATGGGTATTCTGATTTCATCTTTGATTCCAATTCCCATGTTGCTTCCGATCCTTTGTGAAGCTTCGACTGAATTTTAACCAAATTTATTTCTTTGTTTCTCAATACCCTGATCTTTTTGTCGATTACGACTTCCGATGTTACCACAAAATTCAGCTTACTGTCTAATTAAATCTCTGGTAACGGTATAGCTAAATTCAGATCAGCCAAACATTTTCGCAAATTCGACACGTGAAAAGTGTTGTGAATCAAACTCAGCTCTTCTGGAAACTCTAACTGAAATGCTACTGGCCCAATTCGTTTACATATTCTGAACGGCCCCACATACCCTGGACTGAGCTTTCCTTTCTTCCCAAATCTGATAACACCTTTCCATGGCGAAACTTTTAACATTACAAAATCACCTATATTAAACTCAATTGGCTTTCGACGATTATTTGCATAACTTTTATGGCGATCTTGTGCTATTTTGATTCTTTCACGGATCTGTTCAATCTTTTCAGAAGTTTCTTGAACAATTTCAAGACATGCATTCCAACATAACGGCGTTCAACATTTACGTCCATACAACACTTCATATGGTGCCGCTTGGATATTGGAATGGTAACTATTGTTATACGCAAACTCTATCAATGGAAAGTGATCTTCCCACGATCCCCCAAAATCGATAATACAGCTTCTCAACATATCTTCAAGAGTCTGGATAGTTCTCTCACTTTGCCCATCTGTTTGCGGATGATATATTGTACTTAACCGAATTTCAGATCCCAAAGCTTTCTGTAGTCTTTCCCAGAACTTGGAAGTAAATCGACTATCTCTATCAGAGATAACAAACAATGGAACACCGTGTCTGGTAACAATTTCTTTGATGTAAATCTGTGCTAACTTTTCTAAAGAGTATTTCTCTCTCATTGGTAGAAAATGTGCAGATTTAGACAAACGATCCACAATTACCCAAATTGTGTTATACCCCTTTAGAGTTCGAGGTAATTTCATAACAAAATCCATGGTAATGTGATCCCATTTTCATACAGGTATTTCTAAGGATTGAAGACTTCCGTACGGCTTCTGATGTTCAATCTTAACCTGTAAACATGTAAGACACTGTTCCATATACCGAGCTATGTCTCTTTTCAATCCTGGCCACCAATAAAAAGGTTTCAAATCTCTATACATCTTATTGGTGCCTGGATGGATAGAATATCGGGATTTATGACTTTCATTTAATATCATATTTCGGATATCTCCAAAATATGGTACCCAAACTCGTCCTTGAAAGCACATTAACCCTTCACTATTCTATTCCAAGATTGAGATCATCTTACCCAACCTTTCTGATTTGATAAGATCTTCTTTCATAGCTTCCTTCTGACATCTCATAACTTCTTTATGAATATCAGGGATTAAGTTCATTCTCATTGCTACAGTTTTAGTGGTTCCACTCATTTCCTTCCTACTCAAAGCGTTAGCTACCACATTAGCTTTTCCCGGGTGGTAAAGAATTTCACAGTCATAATCATTAACAAGTTCAATCCATCGACGCTGTCGCATATTTAAATCTTTCTTGCTGAACAAATGTTGTAGACTTTTATGATCTGTGTAAATTTGACACTTTGTTCCCAGAAGATAATGCCTCTAGATTTTTAGAGCGAATACTATCGCAGCTAACTCTATATCATGAGTCGGATACTGCTTCTCATGATCTTTCAATTGTCTTGACGCATAAGAAATCACTTTTCCTCTCTGCATCAGAACGCATCCTAATCCTAACTTTGAAGCATCGCTGTATACCACAAAGTCTTCGGATCCATCTGGTAAAGTTAACACCGGCGCACTACAGAGGTGATCCTTTAATAGTTGGAAAGCTTCTTGTTGTTCTTTTTTCCACTGAAACTTAATATTCTTTCGAGTCAATTTGGTTAATGGCACGGCTAGTTTAGAAAAGTTTTGAATAAACTTCCGATAATAACCTGCCAAACCCAAAAAGCTACGGACTTCAGATAGAGTCTTTGGAGCTTCCCATTTTTCAACTGCTTCTATTTTTACTGGATCTACTTGTACTCCGGCTTCTGAGATAACATGACCCAAAAATTGAACTTTTCTTAACCAGAACTCACATGTGGACAATTTGGCATACAACTTTTCTTTCTTCAATAATTCTAGTATCAAACGAAGATGTTTCGCATGTTCTTCTTCAGTTTAGAGTATATAAGAATATCATCTATAAATACAATAACGAATTTATCAAGATATTCCTTACATACCCTATTCATCAAATCCATAAAAGTTGCAGGTGCATTAGTTAAACCGAATGGCATAACTAAGAATTTGTGATGCCCGTACCTTGTTCTGAATGTTGTTATGGCAACATCTTCTTCCCTAACCTTGAGCTGATGATATCCTGACCTCAAATCGATTTTGGAGAAATAACTTGCTCCTACTAGTTGA
>NW_020201817.1:45545-48198 GCF_001531365.2 Cynara cardunculus var. scolymus
TGGGCCTAATAAATCCCTTATTAGTTAAATCTTTCAACTGTGCCACCAATTCTTTTAATTCAGATGGAGCTAAACGGTATGGCGTATTTGCTACTGGTACAGCTCCTGGTATAAGATCAATTTGGAATTCAATGACTTTATCTGGTGGTAATCCAGATAAGTCTTCTTGAAAGACTTCTGGATATTCACTAACAATCGGAATCAATTCTTCTTTTCTCTTTTCTTTCTTCAAATCAATTACATATGCCAAACATCCTTGGCACTTCTTTCAAATACTTTTATGGGCTTTCATTACTGACAAAATACTGGTATGATGATTCTGACGATCACCATAAATAACAACGGTTCTCTGGTCAGGCAGAATAATTCTGATTATTTTCTGATTACAAACAATGTTATCCTGATACTTAGCCAACCAGTCCATACCCACTACTACATCAAATTCTTTCATTGGCATGGGAAATAACCGGATCGGAAGTTCACAGTCCTCAATAACAATAATACAGTTATTGAACATACTAGTAACAGTTTCCTAACTATTAGCAGTATCAACTACTAATTTATCATCAAGTAGCACAGAATTCAGACATGCAGTTTGAGCAAACAATGGTGATASAMAHRAAAAGTTTGCACCAGAGTCAAATAACACCTTAGCACGTATTGAATTCAGGAGGAATGTACCTGTTACTACATCTGGTGATGCTTCTGCCTCGTTTTTAGTCATCTGGAAGGATCGTCCCCGCGCCCCTCCTTGCCCTCCTCTATTCACAGTAGGTCTTCCCCGTGTACCCGACACGTTACTCCCCATTGTTAACTGTGGAGTTCTTAACAAAGGACAGTTCGGTCGAATATGATCCGGAGAATTGCAATTAAAACATCTTCTATTAGCTGGGCAATTTCTAGACAGATGACCTGCTTCGACGCACTTATAACATTTTCTTGGGTCCATCTTACATTCACCCTGTTGAATTTGTCGGCACTGTGAGCAGACTTTCTCACTGATCTTTTGCTCAGATTTGTTATCATATCTAACAGTTTTTGGTCCTCGAAAAGATGAAGGCCCCTCCCATTATCTTTTCTCAACAACCTTTCCTTCTGATTGTCTATTCTTATTTCGTTCGGTCACCTCAGCTGCATCTACTGTTAATAGAAAGGTATTGGGGTTCATAGCAATAACAAACTCTCTAATTGAGGGTTTCAAACCCCAAATATACCTCTCTATCTTTCTGGATTCAGTTGAAACATAATGTTCAGCAAAATGAGAGTATTCAATGAATCTTTCGGTATACTCCCGAACTGTTCCATTTCCTTGTTCTAGTTTCAAGAAATCTTCCTCCATTTGCCTCACTGCCGTTTTAGGACAAAATTGATTCTTGAATCTATCCACAAATTCTACCCAAGACAGAGTCTGTAAAATATCTGTTTTGTAGATGATTCAACTTCCCACCAGAATAAAGCATTTGACTTTAAAACAGAAACAGCAAATCGAACTTTATCTGTTTTCGGACACCAAATGGTGTTGAACACAGATTCCATCTCCTTAATCCAGCACATTGCTTTTACTGGATCTATCTCCCTAGAAAAGGTTGGTGGTTTGCATGCCAAAAACATCTTAATATCTCCTTGGGTGACTGAAGTAGAGGGATGAACTTCCACTCTTTTCGTTTCTACCCTAGCCGGTATTCCCATAATAGATGTCAGAGTTTCCCGCAACTTTCCCATTTCTTCTGCCAACATATCCCTGGTTATATATTCAGGATGTGATACCGACCTTTCCTGAACATTCCTAGAGTGAGATTCTTCATGTTCATAATGTGTTCCAGTCCGACCCCTTCCCTGAGACTGACTTCTTCCTCTGCCTCGTCCTCTTACTCTTCCCCGACCTCTATTTTCAGATGTACTAGTCGATAGATTTACGGGTGATCCTTCCCTTTCCTCAGATTCTAGACAAGTCATTCTTTCAGATCTTCTAGTTCGGCTAGACATCTGCAAAGTTTAGTGTTAATAATCACGTATTCATATTCCCAAATATAATGAAATATTCAAGTTCATATATGTACCTGTAAATTTATAATTACACTGGCCAGATGTAATTAAAATTTACCTTACACACTTTTCTTTCAATTCATCATATTTATTTCCAATGGTGCTAACTACGTCCGGGACTCTTAACATGCAATAAAATAGTTTAAGTCTAGGTATCATGCTGTTAAATACCTAAATCTCTTAAACTCAGGCTTTAATACCACTTCTGTAACACCCCCAAACCACACATTGCATGTAACACATATTTCATATATAAGAAATACATGATATCATTCCATTCAGGTCCCTTAGTACAAGAATCTAATATGACCAAATACAAGGTACAAAAATTCTAATACATCACTTGTACTAATCAATCAAAACTATACATCAAAGCAGATCTTCAAGTAGAAATGCATATAGGAAAATATTAAATCTTCCCTTTTCCCTTACTATCTGTACCTCCTACAACACATAGTTAAAATCACAAAACGAGGGTTAGACCGAAAGGTCTAGTGAGATACCCTATTTATGTCATTGCAGAGTGAAAATCACCAAAATCTTTATGAAAAACAATTATTCATATATATAACAAATATATGAATGAATAGGGATATAATACTAGATT
>NW_020201818.1:0-2372 GCF_001531365.2 Cynara cardunculus var. scolymus
TGATCCTCAGTCTATTCCAGAATCATCAACCGCTGTTCTACCTGATGCGCCTGAAATCAGTGTTCCAAAAGAGACTGTTGATCCTATAGAAATCTTCACAAAGAACTACGTTCCCTTCCATATCAAAGAAAATTTATTTGGTTATGATCGCGATAGAATCCGAGAGCCATATTTAGAAGATATCTACTTTGGGATTTTCGTTCGGCACAGAAAACTGCTTTGTGCTGACAGAGTTCTAGGAATCCATAAGAAGCCAAAAGATTTTCGAATTGAATATCATCACCTTCTAAAAGCCAAGTGCCAACTAGTTAGTGAAGTCCGTACCAAGCACCGTATTGTAACGATAAAACAAATAGATGCTCAGAAGCTTTTGAGAATTTGGTATCCTGTCTTCACTGTTACCAGACAGGATGGCCAGATTTGGAGGTTTAGTGAAGCTGAMTTCTCGAACTTGTATTTGGATGACCTTGAATACATGTTCTTCGAACTCAAAAATATGACAATCAGAAAGAAAGGAGAACTAGTAGCTCTGGAGGCTATTAAAAGATTCATTCGAAGTCATGTAAAGTTGGCAATGGTCATAGATGTACAAATGGGTGATGAAGACAATAAACGCATTATCAACATCAAAAGACCAAACCAAGATCTTGAAGACATTGAYGGCTATCCAGTMTACATGGTTCTTGAAAATCCAGAGTTCGGGGTCATCTACTATGCTCAACTTCAAGTTAAAAAGTTCATGAGGTTCAGCGAGTTGAACAAGTATTCTAACGGTACGATTAAGCTTGTAAGAAGGGCGTTGGACTCGAAGAGGGTGATGGACGAAAAGGCTAATGAATCTGAACGAATGAATTCCAAAGAAAGATACTTGCTCATCAACGCTATCAATTTGCTCAAGGAAAAGATTCAGTATAGAAATGCTCTGAGAAAGTTGGAGAAAATACTTGGACTGCGCAAAACGAAGTTTACAAGAGTCCAAACTTGAATCCAAAGGGGGAGAATGTTGGGTTCAAGTTAGTGCTTAAAAGTTGTATTCAAGTTTCTCCTTAGTATAGTTTCCTTGTAATAGCTTAGTCTTTACATTTCCTAGTATAAATAGGATTTACCTTGTAATTGTAATTAAGCTTGGTCATTAATCTGAAAATCAAGATTTGCTGATGTAATATTCTCTCTCCTCTCAATATAATCATCTTCTTTCTACTTTGATGTTCATCACACAATCTATGAAGATCATACCACGTTTGTATGAAATCTGGACTCATCATATTATTTCTTTAAAGCACAATGATCAGATAAAAAATTGATCAAGAAATTTGGCTTTAAGCACAATTAACGAAAGAATGATGCGACAACGATTCGATTATTCGATATATACGAGAGAAATGAATGAAGATCTGTAAAAACAAGTTTACAGATTCTGATATTAAAAAAAATGAATGTATATGWATCAATGTAAAAAAAATATCAGAAAACAAAATTGAATACAAACGAGTGTATTATCAYCGAAAAAGRTTTTCATATAAGAGACGTGATAATAACAGTTTGAAGAATAGCTGAAACATGTATTGGAGTTATGTACGACGAGAAATTACGCAAGTAAAATATCAAGAAATACCTGTTCAGAAAATGTACTCGTTTCAGAAAACATTTCCATTTCCAAAAACATTTATTCAAAATTTTCTATAGACTCCCCCTAGAAAACAAATTTAAGTAATGATTCAATTAATGCTCAAAAAACTAAAAAATTTGAAGAAAACATTTTAAGTACGGGTCCTAAACTGAGTGTTTAGAAACCATACTCGGTAAAGCACGGGTTCTGAACTGAAATGTTCAGAAGCCTCGTTTGGAATAAATTACAACTCCCCCCTGCATTGGTGTATCACTGAAATGATATTATGATCAGCATAAAATTGACACACCTGCAAAACCAGATTAAGTAGATTTTGGTACCCAAACGAACTTGGGTCCTATTTTGTTAGTATCAGGTTGGGGTATGTTGTAATTACCAAACCATTTATTTCTATAAGGTATTTTCTTTTCAGCACTATTAACAGGATGATCAGAAATAAAATATGAACCGTACCAGAAATTTTGATCATACCTGTTCTTACCTTTCCAGTTGTTCTGATAACTGTTATCTTCATGCCACCTGTTGAACCTTTTGTTATTGACAAAATTATTGGTTCTACATGTTGAGCACATAATCCTTCTCTTGCTAAGATTGATCAGATCATTAGTGGATTTCACAATGCAAAGAAAATTGTTAGTAACAACAGGTGTATGAGATAAAACAGATTCAGACTTGTTAACCCAAATGCTTTTAATCTTTGAAGAGTAATTGGGTGATCCAATGACATACCCTTGATAATACT
>NW_020201818.1:3457-4816 GCF_001531365.2 Cynara cardunculus var. scolymus
GACATCATCCAAGGATTTTTTAAGTTTATTAATCTGATACTTGGATTCATTCTCAACTCTTTCTAATATTTCTTTATGCTCCTGATTCAAAATTTTAATACTTTTCTCATTAGCATAATTCATAGTATACATATTTATGTATTTCTCTTTATAGTTCACAATGCTCTTTTCCAGCTCAGCAATCTTCTCTCTCATCTCCTTTAGGATATCTCATAATGCGTGCAACAACATTATTCATACAAGTTTATCGCACATCAACGCAACGATACTTTGGTTGGTTTTTCCCAACATAACCCTGTGCGATAAAGTTTGGTGTTCATATATTATTTCTTTGCCCTATGATATCAGCTACTATTGTTCAAAAGTTGACTTTTTGAAGTCAAAGTTTGACTTTTTGGTCAAAATTAACAGTTTGTATTTTTAAAGAGCCGGATTTGAAAAGTTTTTAGAACTGGGTGATTGAATTCAATATTTGATTGGATTGATTAGAAGCATGAGTTTTTGCAATCATTACTCTGAAGTTTTTTCGCTAGACGCTAGACCGTTGAGTGCTTTCAATCATTGTTCTGACTTGATCAATTAGACCTGTTTGAGTGTTTTCAATCATCGATCTAACCTGTGAGTGTTTTCAATCATCGATCTAACCTGATCAATTAGAAGTTTGAGTGATTACAATCATTGTTCTGGAGGTATGGTTGTGATTTAGAATTTTGGGTGCCGATAATCATTCATTTGATTAAGAATATTGGATCTGGGTTTGTTTATTCAGTGTTCTAGAAGTATGAAGAAAATCGGTTTATCTCTCTTGGTTGACAGCTGCTGATCAAGAAGCTATGATTTTAATGTTGTGTCTCTCCAAATTTCATTGTCAAAAGGTGTTTGATCTGGTTATTCAAACTGGTTGTTGAAATATCTTGAAACACGGTTTTGTGATCATATCAGAACAAGTTCTTAAGTTGAAAGCTTATTCAACTCGAGGTTCAAAGAAAGATTCTTTGTTATTATATGATTCTTCAAAATGGAATGTCATGTAACTCGCACATTATCTATCCCGTTATTGGATGAACCAATATGCTTGTGGGCCAGCTGAGATTCTGAGGTTAATGGTTGTGTTGAGTTGTTTTCAGATTAAATATGTTTGTTGGTGCAATCAGTGGTGTTAAAGGCACATTGAATCTGGTTTTAAAGTTGAAATTGAATAATGAGAGCTTTATTCAAGGGGGAGCTTGATATGTTCTTTAAAGACGAGTAACACTAAGTTTTCCAAAGAAAGCAGGGGGAGATTATCTGAAGATGTGACAACAGTCAAATTTGAACTTCCAGGTTAGCTCTTATTAAGATTATATTAGTGTTATTGAA
>NW_020201818.1:5649-6799 GCF_001531365.2 Cynara cardunculus var. scolymus
CAAAAACATGTAAAAATGTTCTTATGATGGTGGTAATCTACGACCCAAACATTAGAACTCAAGAAAATGGGTAAAATCATGTTGCATGTGGGTTTGATTCTTAAAATTGGCATTTTAGAGTGCTGACAGATTATGTGCATGTGCACAAATCGTYTATATCTTGTAAATGACATGTTCAAATGTTATGAAATTTCTTCTGAAAGTTTATTTATTGAGTTGGGGTTGTAATCCAATTGGTCTCACTCAAAAACATTGAGTTTTGACCCCCCCAAATGCTCAAAACATTATATATGTGCATTTGAGAGTTTTCAGTAGGTAAACCCTACTTTAAACAGTCATAACTCTCTAGATAATCATCCAAAATTGTTTATTTTTCTTCTGGATGTTATTTTAATGAGTTATCTTTCAAAGGCCATCGATTTCACTCAATATTGTGGTGATTTGAGGTTTTAAATACTCAAAATAAGATGAACATGCAATCTGTCHRATTYTGACAGATTTGTATATATATGTTCCATCGACCATATCTCTCTCATAACWCAATGAAAAAGAATTATTCTTCTTTTGAGAGTTAATTTTATGGGTTTTCTCCTACATTCAAGTTGAATCATATAAAATTATGGAGTTTTGATCTCCAAGCACCTAAAACTCTATAGGTGTGTCAACTGTGAAACCACCAGTAGGTAACTTCTAATTTGTATGCTAGTATATTTTTCCTTGTTTGTCCTTAATGTATGATTCTTCTTCTAAAACTTTATTTTATGAGTTAGGATTCATTTGAATCCAGTCTCACTCAAAAATACGATGTTTTGAGGCATGAACCGATTTTTATAAGTTAGGTGTGCAATCTGTTAATTGATGGCAGATGTGTTCATGTGACTTTAAGGTGTCATATCTTCTTCTCAACTCATCCAAAATGAGTTATTCTTAGTTTAAAAGTTTCGTATAAGTGTTAGGTTTCCAATTGAACTTGAATCTTTGCAGAACACCAAGTAGAACTCTTTTTATGAGTGTTTTAATAGATGGTGCAATCTGCCATTTCAGTTATGATAAGTTGCATTGCATGAATTATTTGAAGCATCATCTCTTACCCAATATTCATGAAATTTGGTCACGATAACTATAACTCAGTCTATAAACCATATAAAAA
>NW_020201818.1:7993-14454 GCF_001531365.2 Cynara cardunculus var. scolymus
TGTTTGACTTTCTTATAGAAGTTTGACTTTGACTCTACCTGCCATACCTCGCGTTTCCGCTTTAGCGGGGTGTGATAGAAGATGCTTCCTTTATAAAACTTTAGGGGGAGATGTTGGGTCTAGATTAGCCCCAAGATATTGAAGGTTTTATAAAGTCTATATTGTTTTGTAGCATGTATTGTTTTGTAATATGAGCTTTGGCTTGGACTTTACATGTTGTTTTGGCCACCTATAAATAGGTGTCTTGGGCTTATAATTTTGTATGAGAGATTTGTATTTGAGTTGGTTGAAAATATAATCTGAGGTCGAGTTATGCTCTCTCAACACTCTGTTCTGCAATGTTATATCTTTAGAGTGTAATTACTTGATTTGCTGTGAATCTGGGATCTACACCTACCCATGAAACACATCCCTAGGTTAGATATATTTTGAAAGATAATGTTTAAGGTAAAATGTTGAGAGATTGAGTGTTTGTGAGTTAAAAGAAAATGGTGAGAGTGTGACAAGACTTAGAAAAAATAAATATTGCCCTTTCTAAACCGAAACAGTTATCCTGATACCCCCAAATGTGCTTCTTTCATATATCACGTAGAATTAGCATATAATCTATATATTTTTCATTCAAAAGATTTAAATATTGAAACAAGAAGACGCACCTCCGGTCTTCAAAATTCATATTCTATGCACATTGAGTCTATTGAGCCAAATATATCTAAATGATATTTTCTTGACACATTCATGAGTCTTTGTGATTCAAATTGCATATCTCTGTGATTATGCCAAAATAGTTTGAGAAGTTAGTTCTAAAACTTTACTTTAGTGATAACTGGAAGTCCTATCAGAGACAAACCAATGCCAACTCTAAACATAGGCCACACAATTATTTTGATTGTTGTGATAACAGTTACTAAATGTGTTTATGTGTTAGAAGATTACCTAGGGGAGAGATTGCTTGTGATGGTAAAGATCTTATTTGTTGATTCAAGATGTTTTTCTTGAAGTTTTGTTGACTGATGAAGACCTCAAAAGAGAAAGTTTCTGAATAATTTTGAAGATTGTTTCAAAGTGAAGATTTTGATCTAAAGAATATATCTGTTAAAAAGGGGAGATTGTTATTTTTTAGATTCATCTTATTTGAAGGTTGACAAAGTCTGATTGTCTTCAATTGGGGGAGATTGTTTATGTCAAAGATCTATTGAAGTTTAGACAAAGGGATTTGTTTTGAGGAATGTGATCTCAAATACAAAAGGAGAGATTGTTTGGTCAAATATTATTGTATTCGAGACCACCAAGCTTAAAGATTGAAGATGTCAAAGCTCAAAGTCAATATAGTCAACAAAAGTCAACATTGAGCTTAATTGTAGTTTGACCTTGTATTAGTCAAGTTGTATAAATAGCTCTTGTATTGTTAGTTTGTAGTAGTTTCTAGTTAACAGTTTGTGCGCTCTTATACTTTCATATTTTGTATTCTCATTAGTATACAAGTCGGTTTCTTGAATTGCTATCTCTAGATTGTTGTTCTAATCATTCAAACTGGAATTTAGAGTTTTCTTACCTACCTTTATATATATATATATATATATATATATATATAGAGGAGTGATCAAATGAAAATCACCCTCATTTGTAAAAACCGTACAAACCACCCTTATACGTCGATTTCATTATTTAATCTTATGAATTTTTTTCATGAAATTGTTTAATCTTGTGAAATTGTTTCATATAATACTTTTTTTTGATGAATTTGTTTCATATATGGTTATGAAATTTTAATAAATCTGTTTCATATATTTCCCTAAAATTAAAATAATGAAGATGATAATATCCATGATTAACACCCTACACAATAAAAATGGTTAATCAACCTCTCATAATTACAAAAAAATGAACAAAATAAAAAATTATGATTGGTTGAATGAAATTTTCACGGTTTTTACAAATTGAGTGGTTTTTATTTGAATGCTCATATATATATATATACTAACTTATAATACTTTCATATCAAAACTCCTAAAAACAAGTAATCAAGCACAAAGTACGACCATTTTATGCAAGAGATTCCAAAAAACTATGAATTACAATTTTACATGCATAAGGAATAAACTCTTGATGCAGCCACATCCTCCGGCACCACCACCACCACCACCACCACCACCAATATTGGGTTATTGTAGACTTCTCTTTCTCCAATTCATAATTTTTGTTTCCTGTTCACACCCCCGCTGCAAACAATTATGAAACATTAGGTTCCAAATTTCAAATTTAAAATCTTCCCTCAAATCATTAGAGTTAAACCACTACCCTGCTCATTCTTTGATTCATGTCTCATATCCTATACTATCTATAGATTTCCCTTCAAGATCCTAGTAAGATTGTTCCCCATTTCTATAATTCGCTTCCTCTTATACTCACGGCGTGATATCAATATACTCCCAAACATAATATGTCTTTTCTTTTTTCTAAATCCTGATTTCCAACAGCGAACTCTCCGAGCCATCGATTCAAAATTTCATATTAGTGTTACATCGATTACAATGTTCAAGATTCAACTTAGCAAAGCAAGGACATCGATTAATGGCTCCGATTCAACGTCTTCAAGTAAGTCTGGAAGGGTTTGATATTAATTGTCTTTTTTTTATTTGAGTTTCATTTGTGGATGTTGAAGATTTTTATTTTCTTCTTTTTCTTCTTGTTAGCTCTATTATTCACTTCTTGTAAAAGTATGAAAAAGTATTCTGCAAGTCTTGACAGAAGGATATGTTAGGACTGAAAAATCAGTATTAATTGTATTCGTCTTGAAAGTTAAATATAGTCTATAATTGTAAAAGTCAGCATGTTTGACTTTCTTATAGAAGTTTGACTTTGACTATGTTTAGTAGGTTTGACCATATAAATATGGTTAGTCTTTGTAATTAGAGTAGGAGAGCTTATTGTAAATAATAATACGTATTGAGAGGTTTGACCAAAGTTGACTTTCTCTCTCATTGTTCATGTGATGTTCTTGATGTTCTTATAAGTTAAATCTTAAATCTGCCATGATTATGGAGCTTAATATGAAGATTGATCATTAAAGTGGGACTCACATTTGGTATCAAAGCTGGATTGCAAGAAATCAGATGAAAAAATCTGAGATAAGTGAAGAATTTTATTTTCTGAATTTTCGTGTTCTTCGTGTTCTTCATTTTTTTAGATTTTGATCCGATTTTTTTTTAAATTCTTGTGTTTAAATCATGATCAAAATGCTCGAAATTGCATTGTGAATCTTTGTTATTCACAAAGATTTGTGATTTGATCATTCGTTTTTTAATTTTTGGCGGATTTTGTGTTTTTAGAATTTTTCGTGTTCTTGATTTTTTTTAAAAACCAATGTTTTTGATCCATTTTTTTAAAAGTTTTTTCAGTTTTTATGTTTTTGATAGTTTTGATCTGATTTTAATTTTTAGTTTTGAATTAGTTTGTGTTAAACCGTCTAAAGTTCAACCGGATTAAACAYTTAGGATTTMTTTGGGCTTAAAATCAATCTGGCCCATTATAGTTTGACCGGATAAGAGTCCTCTTGATTGGAATGAAATTCAAGTCGCAGGCTTCATTCAGTTTGAGCGGATAAAAGGTAAACCGCACACCATTTCAGCGGAGAAGAGATTACACCGCACACCTCTTGACCGGATTGTTCTCCGGTTTGATTCAAAGCTTCAATCGATTTCTAGTCTAAGTCTAAACCGCACAAAGCATCAACGGGTTGCTCGAGCGGATTCATAGAAGATTTGAGCGATTTAAGCTAAACCATACATCATCCCATCGGATTCGCACAAATCAGGTAAGTCTCAGGTTTAGGTTTTCAATTTTGAACGGTTTATACCTAAACCGATTACTTCTTGAACGGATTTTGATTTTACAGTGAGCGGACTGGTGATTGTATACGTGAGCGATTTAGGTTCAACCTTGAGTGGACTAGTGAACGGTTTAGTACTTAGAAATTTTGTGTATCGAGGTGTCCGGACTTCTAAACCGCTCAATTCCTCTTACCCAGAATTTTAATTATTCATTGTTTCTTGATTCAATTTGGTAAATTGCTCAATATCTTGTCCAGAATCGATTCCATTTTGACTGTTTTCATTGGGATTCTTAATTGTTCAACAGCTTCTGTGTTGGATCATTGTAACAGCTTCTATCAGCTACACAGGTTCTCATAGGTTAAATAACATTTACAATCTGTTTTGAGTTCAATACAGTTGGTAAGTTGCTTGCTGTTTAACAAACCTGTTTTAAGCATTTCTAATCTGTTTAACATCAATTTGCTGTTGGTGAGGTTGATGTTGGTGAGGTTGGTGAGGTTGAGCATTTCTAATCTGTCAATTTGCTGTTGACAGATTTATATTATGCTTTCAGGTTTAAGATTTGCATGTTGTCCGGTTTACACTCTTGTGTTGACAGGTTTAATATACATGTTGTCCGGTTTAGCCTTGTGCTGTGTCTGATTTACATTCATAGTTGTGTTTGGTTTAAGCTTCAAGTCTTGACAGGTTTAAGCTTCAAGTCTTGACAGGTTTAAGCTTCAAGTCTTGACAGGTTTAGTAGACTGTTTTGAGTGTTTAAGTGGTTGTTTAGCAGGAAGCTTTGTCAGAATAGATTGTTCATTTGTTTAAGCACTAAATTGAGCACAAGGTCATCTGGTTTGTATTTGTGAAGTGAAAATCTCAAGCTGTGTGTTGTCTGTATTAGGATACTGTGTTGAACAGTTTAGCGGGCTGTATTGTGAGCAGAGTTCATAGGACTGTTTATCACACAATCTTGGAAAGAAGGATCAAGAAATTGTTTTGCCTTCGGGATTGTAAGCAGCAGCAACAACAGGTTTAGGATTAATGCTATGACAGGTTTTGTTTAACAGTGCACACACAGATTCTGTGTGATCGTTTTTAGATTTCAAGAAATCTGTTAAACTGTGTGTTTTGAGCAGAATAGTTTAGCAGCAGCAGTATTGTGTATGTGTGATTTTGTGAACTAGAACAACAGCTCAGGTGGGACAAGGAGTCATTGAGAGAAGACAGCTTGATCGGATTTTTTCTTAGTCCTTCTACTGCTTCTTCCCCAATTGCTGTAGCTATTGCCGCTGTTTATATTGTCTTGACAGTCTTGACATGTTTAACATTCAAGCTGACAGTGTGCAGGTGACAGGTTGATATCAAGCTCTAGTTCGATTTAGACAGTGTGCAGGTTTCAGCACAACCTTGTTCATTTTGGAACAGTTACCTGTTTTGAGCTATTACAATCTGTTTTGAGTTCAATACAGTTGGCATATTGATTGCTGTTGGTGAGACTGTTGTATTTCAATTTCAGAAGCAGATTTGAGTGAGCTAGTTAAAGGATAAGGACTTAGAGATTTAAGGAGTTTAAAATCTTTTTGTTGAGCACTTTAGACTGTTTGCTTACTGCCTGTGTCTTGTTTCATCACACAGAGAAGATTGTTTCAGACTAGCTTCACTCTAGCCAGCATTTGCTGAATTGTCATTTGTTTCAGTTTCTTCACAGAAGGAGGTTGTTTTAAGTGTTTTAAGTGGCTGTTTAGAGACTGTTTTAATAGTTTCTGTTTTGTTTCATCTTGACAGTCACTATTAGCTACACAGACTTAGTCATAAAAGCAGCAGTGCCATCTTGAAGCTATTAGACAGATAGTTTGTTTAAATTGTTCAAGCTAACAGCCTAACTGTGTTCTTGATTTGATTGTTCAACTGTTTTTGTGACAGGTACATCAAAGTACATTTTGGAAGGTTTAAGGCATAGCAAGTTTTTATTGGATACACAGCCCAGGTGGGACAAAGTGTACTTGCACAGAAGACTCCGATAGTCTGAACTGAAGTTAGAGGGAAGCTAAAAGTTGAAGATAGAAGAGTGAAGTGAAATTGTGTGTCTGAGATCAAGTCTAAGCATACTCTGAAGAGAGTTCATATAAGTGAAGATACATTGTAGCTATATTTTAGACTGGTGTTGATAATTGTACATTGTACTGTATTTGGGCTTGGATCAGTTTGTTTTGGACTTGGACATTATTTTTTTTGGCTTATATTTGTTGTGTTTTTGGTTTTGTATTTTGTTTGTGTCTAGATTTTATTTTTGGATCATTGTATATCTGTTTTGTGTGTCTTTTAACTGTTTGAAATTTTTTGAACTGTTCGCGTAAACTGTTTTTTATCAGTTTCTAACTGTTTTCAACGGTTTTTGACTGTTTTTACTGATTTTTGACAATTTCACGTATTTTTACTAAATTCTCATCAGTTTTTAGTGTTTTTCTATTTTTTTGAGCTTAACTGTTCTTTTATCTGATTTCACTGCATAGATCCTTAATTGATCAATTTTTTTTAATGGCATATATTATAAAGCAGTTGAGAGAGAAGATTGTCGAGTTGGAACAGAGTGTTATGGATTATAAAATTCAGAATTATACTAATGAGCAATGTATTAAA
>NW_020201818.1:17773-19186 GCF_001531365.2 Cynara cardunculus var. scolymus
GTTGAAGATTTCTTTTGAAAGAAGACATATTGTGCATAATGTTTCAAAGTTCAAACAAGGACTCAAAGCGCAAAATTTTCTTTCAAGTCTGAATACAAAGGAGGAGAATGTTAGGACCGAAAAATCGGTATTAATTGTATTCGTCTTGAAAGTTAAATATAGTCTATAATTGTAAAAGTCAGCGTGTTTGACTTTCTTATAGAAGTTTGACTCTGACTATGTTTAGTAGGTTTGACCATATAAATATGGTTAGTCTTTGTAATTAGAGTAGGAGAGCTTATTGTGAATAATAATACGTATTGAGAGGTTTGACCAAAGTTGACTTTCTCTCTCATTGTTCATGTGATGTTCTTACAAGTTAAATCTTAAATCTGCCATGATTATGGAGCTTAAAATATGAAGATTGATCATTAAAGTGGGACTCACAGGATATCTTCCATAGAAGACAACAGAGGACTAACGACAGAAGCCTTATATTCGAGCTAGTAAAGTGTGACAGAACCTCTGATATCTCTCACAGAGGTTCCGGAAAATGGTCTTCTGTCAATAAGAACATGCAAGTCAATTACAGCAGAGCCTCTGAGATGGCTCATAGAGGGTCTGCGGATTTCGTCTTATGTAAAGATCCTATTCCAACTGTTTTTCAATGGTTATTAGTTGCATGTGCTTCTCACGTGACTAGGACTTAATAGACTTTATTTGGACTGCTTAAATGATTTCACGCGTCTAAATTTTGTCAGTAAGGTCGTTAGGAACTAGTATAAATAGCAGCTAAGGCCTTTGTAATCAGTGTGCTTCCGAATTGTAATCGTCTAATTTTTCAATTGAATGAATTGAAAAATCTTTGAAGCAATTCTCCTGTGTTCATCTTCTTCCTCATCTTGACTGTGTGTTCTTGATTTATTTACTTTGTTCTGTTCTTATTATTGTTTCCGTCGCACTTTAAACGTCTTAGTGTTCATTCAGAGTATTAGATCAATATCAAAGCTGAATTTAAGGTCCAACAATTGGTATCAGAGGAGGAATTGAATTCTTATTCGTTTAATTTTGTTTTTGGTAATAATCTGCATTTTCTAGAACACCAGTTTTCTTCAGATTACCCTATTTCACTCACTGTTAAATCAATTCAATGGCGAATTTGCTTAATACATCGTTCATGAGTACTGGATCTCAATCAAAACCTCCCACGCTTATCCGTGAGGAATATCCACAATGGAAAGTGCGCATGATCAACTTTTTGGAGGGAATTCACCCCAGAATGTGTGAATTTCTCTACAATCCTACATACGTGCCAATAATTTTAATTTCAAGAGTTCCAGCTACTAGTACAACCCCTGAAGTTCCTAAGCACTATGAGCCCAAACCAATCGCAAACTGGAACGATGATGAAAAGGTATTAGTGGAATTGGAAAG
>NW_020201818.1:23128-39898 GCF_001531365.2 Cynara cardunculus var. scolymus
AGAAGAAATCGAAAAAGGCCCAACCCACAGAGGTTGAGGTTACAGAGGCTGCAATCCAAGAAAGCCCAGCAGAGGCTGCTCCTAAGCGCAGAAGGTTGCGCAAGATTGTTCAAGAGTCCCCAACAGAGCAAATACACGATGTAATCTTCCACATCCAACAAGAGTTTAAAGCGCCCATAGAAGTAGCGGATTTGGGGACATAAGTCGTAGTAGACGACGAAGAAGAATAATTAGAGTTAGATGAGGGCGAAAAAGATGCCGAAGGCACATATCCAAGCCCCCTCCTAGTGCAACCCACATTTCTAGAGACCCTGCACATGCTGAACCCAACTCAAACCTACCTCGCAGAGGACATTCTTTCATCCTTTGTCGAATGCACAGTCCGGGAACCACAATCTACTCCATCATCCTCTCAAAAGGATGCTGGTTTTAAAATAAGAGTCCATTCGACCAAGGACTCATCACAACCCAGAGAGGCATCCGTTGCCCCTCCACACTTGAGTGAACAACCAAGTTATGCTTCAGAGGCATATGAGAGATTCATAGAGACTGCAGGTCTAGAACGCCCAAAGTCTCCACTCGATCCCTCTGCCAAGTTAGGCTCTGAACCTACTAGGCACGACATCGACAGAACACGGGTAGGCTCTCCAATTGGAGATGTTCGAGGATCCGGTGGAAGTCCCCGAGCTGACATCGAAAAACCAATCACTGAGGGTGCCTTACACTCCGAGGCTACTAGGTCACAATCTGTTGGTGATCTAGGTTCCCCGAGTACTTATGTGACGAAGGAGGAGTTACAAACCTTCGCCATAGAGGTATTCAAGAGGATGGATGAGTTGAAAAGCTTGTTCTCCTCCCAACCGACGACAGAGGCTCTTGCACCTCTCACAGAGGCTCTGAAGGAGTTGACTTCCACAACTTCTGAGCTCAAGGCGACCATATCATCCCTTCAGAGCTCTGTCCTCAACAAAGACGACCTCACAGAAGCTTTCAGCGCCCTGTCTCTCAACCCTTCTTCAATCCAAAAGCTCAAGACAGAACTAACAGAGGTTGCCGCCCAATTTGCTACAGATTTTATTTCTGCCGGCTACACCAATTATTCTGCCTTCAAGGATGAGATCAAAGGGATGTTCTCCTCTGCGGTCACCTATGGCATTGATTCTAAATCCTCCAGGGCTAACATTAACCATCTATCCACTCGTAAAGAGCTAGACGCAATGGTTGAAGCCCTTGGAGAGACCGTGCGGAAATACACCGACCAACTCCTCAAGGAAGCCCGAGCAACAAACGAATCAATTAGAGACTGCACGAAGCAAATTGTCAAAGAAGGTGACTTATTCAGAAATGAGATATATCGCTGCGTCTCTTAAATGAAATGGGCCACAGAGATGGATATCAACAATGCCTCTGTGAATGATGAGTTGGTCATTCAAAAGATGGAGAAGGCGACTTCCAAAGTTTTAAAGCGATTGAAGAAGGCTCCCCTTACTACTTGCAAGACAGAAGCCACTAAAATCCATGACGATCAAGGAGGTGATGACCATGATCGTCATGAGGGGGAGATGAAGACAGAGGAACCAAAGAAGACAACCTCTGCCAAACCACTAAAAATAGTGGACTATGCTGCTGCCCTATTCTCGAAAGACAAATCTCCAGAGCCTAAGGGGAAAGGCAAGGGTAAAGCAGTAGAGGAGTCTCCACATAAGGGGTCAAGCTCTGAAACGCCAGAGGAGATCAATGAAGAAGAGTATGATGACCCGGATCTTGTTCGAGCACTAAAGGCTTCTTTGGCAGAGGCACAGGCGAGAAAGGGCAGAGCCCCCATCCCCAGAGTTGGAGAAGACTCTTCTTCCAAACTCACGAAGATACCAGAAGAAACGTCCACGAGTACGTTTGACGCTCTGGTAGGAACTGTCAAGCCTATCCTACCATAGGGGTCTACCTAGAGGCCTATACTAGAAGAAGAATCTAGAACGCCAAAATCTGCCACAGTGGGGAGGGTATCTGAGATCCTTGAATCTATGAGCAAGATTCCTACGAAGAAGGTACGCACAGAGCCCGTAACCATTGTTGAGGAGATTCTGCGGTGGCGTTACTCAGTCGTGGACACAGAGCCCCCTTATGACCCAGAGCTTACAGGAATGCCCTCTGCCATTGCAAAGTTCCACTTCTCGAAACTCACAAGGCCACAAGAGCAGGTCTTCTCAGAGCATGTGATCACTTCTCTCGAAACCATATCTCCGTGCACTATGCTAAAGAAGACCGTGCTATATACTCAGTATGTGTTAAAAAGGGATGACGACAACCTATATACTTTCACAGATGCTGACCTCCACAACCTCTGTGTATTTGACCTAATATTCCTTCACAAGATCTTGAACAAATACATGGAGAGGAGGTCAACATATTCGATTTCTCTCAGAAGGCTGATTGAGGTAATGCGCGCTCAAGTCAAGTTCTACAGCCAGAAAGATTTCAACATCGCTATGAGGTTAGCCCAGCCAGATCTGAAGATTTCCCCTCCAATGAACAAACCAAGTTGGCTGCTTAGATTTCATCCCAACACCATTGTCCACAATCCCATCTTTGGGTTTGTGTTCCTGGACAAGGATGAGATTCTAAGGTTCTTCGATCCCAAAGAGACGCACAAATATTCCACAGAGTCTCTAGAGTGGGTGTTCCACCTAGTGGTGACAGAGCTGCAGAGAGGGCATATAAGGGCGGATGAAGTGACCAACCTTCTGGAAACGATCAAGGTTCAAGTCTCCTTCAGAGATTGGAAATTCAAAGTCTACAAAACCATCAAGTCTGATCTGCAATTTGCCGTAGATGACTATCCAGACTCTGATGTGGATTAATCTCTTGTAATAGTATAGGCCTGCTCAATATTTTCAATTCTTTCATTTATGTAATTCTTTTTCAGAGGATGAGATTAATCTCCTCTTGTATTTTTTCATAAGTCAATTCTTGCACCCATTTGTCCAAATTTACTTTTTCATACTTAGGGGGAGATTGTTAGCTCTATTATTCACTTCTTGTAAAAGTATTCTACAAGTCTTGACAGAAGGATATCTTCCACAGAATACAACAGAGGACTAACGACAGAAGCCTTATATTCGAGCAAGTAAAGTGTGACAGAACCTCTGATGTCTCTCACAGAGGTTCTGGAAAATGGTCCTCTGTCAATAAGAACATGCAAGTCAATTACAGCAGAGCCTCTGAGATGGCGCACAGAGGGTCTGCGGATTTCGTCTACTGTGAAGATCCTATTCCAACTGTTTGTCAATGGTTATTAGCTGCATGTGCTTCTCACGTGACTAGGACTTAATAGACTTTATTTGGATGGCTTAGATGATTTCATGCATCTAAATCTTGTCAGTAAGGTCGTTAAGAACTAGTATAAATAGCGGCTAAGGCCTTTGTAATCAGTGTGCTTCCGAATTGTAAACGTCTAATTTTTTAATTGAATGAATTGAAAAACCTTTGAAGCAATTCTTCTGTGTTCATCTTCTTCCTCATCTTGACTGTGTGTTCTTGATTTATTTACTATGTTTTGTTCTTATTATTGTTTCAGCTGCACTTTAATCGTCTTAGTGTTCATTCAGAGTATTAGATCAATATCAAAGCTGAATTTAAGGTCCAACACTTCTTCATAAGTAGAATTTAGAAGCGACTTTAAGAAAAAAAGGATTATTATGAATACCCTCAAAAGATTCGCTACATGGAAACTATTGTCTCTGTGGCAGGATGTGTTGTTATACTCGTGAGAGGGTGCATTGCCTTCTTTATCCTATAATTCTTATATGTTTTTTAGTTAAGCAACCTCATAGGACGACTAATTCTTATATCTTCTGATAAGGTATATTGCTGTTGAGTTTGCTTCAATATGGCGTGGGATGGGCTCCATATCCATAAAGGTCATAGAAACTTTTAAAAAACTTTTGTTTATTCTTTCTTCACCAAACAATTTTGTCATGTATGAATATTTGACTTTGGCTCAGGTATGACAAGCCCTGTTTTAGCCAAATTGACATTTTTCAGTAAACTTCTCTAAGACTGTCTTCTTGATGAAGTTATCATTGCAGGGGTTTTAATGATGAAATGAGAGCTCTGGTTGCAAGAAATATGGAAGTTATCATTGCAGGGTTTTAGTGATCGCTGAAACATGCATTGTAAATCCTACAGCGCCAACGATACTTCAAGAATACAAAAACTAACACCAAAGAACCTTCAGTGAATGTCAAAGACTGAAACTGAAAATTAGTGACTGGCTCATTCGTGATCTGAAGCGGTATTCAGTGATTACAACCTGGTCAACATATCTGTGAAGATTGCACAAGCCTCAGTGAATGCTGAAGAGACCTCCAACGTTATTCCAGCATTCAGTGATCAAATAAAGCTTGCTATGCAAGATTGTTTATGTCTTGTCCTTCCACACACAAAGGACAAACCCATACCCTTTCAAGAGTATAGTACTGCACGGAGCCGACTAGTCGACTTTAGTGCCCACCAACTCCATGAAAGGATGTCTGCTCATGAATAGACAATTGTACTATTCACTATAGCAAAAGACAAACTTTCATCTTAAAGCTTGATGCATGTTCCAACCCTTCTGATTTGCATTTAATGCAATGAGTATAAATAGCTGAGTGCTCTCTCCATGCAAAATACAGAGAGATAACATATCTATCTAAAGAACGCATACGCTTATCTTCAAGCAAGTTAGAATCCCTCTCAAGAATTCTAAAGTTCTTACCCAAGAAGAACATCCTCCTCTCTTTATATTTTCGACAAATTTTTTCTGTTTGCTAAGTATATTTGTGTGTAATCTTAGATTGTTTTAGATAGGTTATCTTTACCTTTTCTATTTCTGCAAACATTCTGCAAAAAATCTGTATTGATTTTTTTCTATCAATATATATTTTTAAATACGAAAGTTTTTTCTGTGTTTGTATTGATCCTCCCTTCTACAAACTGTTCATCTAAAACTCTTGTAGACCCGGCTGGGACCAACAAGTGGTATCAGATCAATGTTTTCTTCTCATCTTGTTTAGTTGTTTATCTACATTTTATTATCTCTTCTTTCTCTAGATAATTTATTGCTTTTCAAATGGCTTTGCAAAACACAAGCATAAACTTTCACGATAACGGTTCCCTTCCCAAACCTCCCCGATTTATAAGAGACAACTTTAGTCTCTGGAAAAATCGGATGTCTCTTTTCTTGGAAGGTGTGGATCCTGAGATCCCACATTATATAGAGAATGGACCTTATGTTCCATATGCTATATCTCTGGCTGTTCCTGAGACAACTACGACTGCCATAATTTTTGAATGGCAGATTTCTAAGCTCCTTCATCAGTGGAGTGATAAAAACAAGAAGAAGATGGCTGTAGATACTCGAGCGAGATCTATAATAGCCATATCTCTTCCTGACGAGGTCTATTACTCTGTGATGAAGCTTAGGACCTAGAAATCCATACGGGACACTTTTTGTGTTCAATATGATGGTACTTCCCAAGTACAAGAATCGGGGAAGATTAATCTAGTAAGACAATATGAAAGCTTTCTCTGTGGAAATAATGAAATGTTGTCTGAAGTACATCAAAGATTTAATTATCTTCCTATTGATTTGAGGACTATTGGTAGAGAATATTCCAACTCTGAAACTTTGACGAAGTTTTTGGGATACCTATTCTATGTGTCTCAAGATGTCCAACGATATGTCCTCCCTCTCTCTAAACTCTCTTCATGGGATACTGCTCAATCACGAGCAGTCTCGATAACTGAAGAGGAACGACTTTCTCATCTTAACTTCAAGACACTTAGTGAGTTGTCTAGAAATGATCTCGTTACTGGTCTTCCTCAACACACCTTTGCAAAGGAATCTCTTTGCTCAACATGTGAAAAAGGAAAACAGACAAGAGCTAGCTTCAAGTCTAAGCAAATCTTCAGTGACATCTCCACTTCAGCTATTGCACATGGATCTCTTTGGTCCAGTTAACGTACAATCCATTGCTGGAAAGAAATTCACACTCGTCATTATTGATGAGCACTGCAGGTTCACTTAGGTCTTCTTTCTCATATCCAAAAGTGACGCACCTCAAGAAATAATATCGTTCATCAAATGGATAGAAGTATTTAACAATACTAAAGTATGATCTATCAGAAGTGACCATGGAATTGAATTCAAAAACAGTACTATGGATAACTTCTTTGAGGACAATGGAATCTCTCACAACTTCTCTTTTGTAAGAACTCATCCACAAAATGGGGTCGCTGAAAAGAGAATTGGAACAATCATTGAGGCTACTCGATCAATGCTCAACGAATCTCAACTTCCCACTTAATTTTGGGCTGAAGCTGTCAATACTGCTTGTTTCACTCAAAACCGGTCACTGATCGTTAAGAGGTTCAAGAAGACAGCTTAAGAACTCTTCCATACCAGAAAGCCCTCTTAGCTTTCTACATATCTTCGGTTGCATGTGTATTAGTCTCCACAACCATGATCAACTTGGAAAGTTCGATCACAAAGTTGATGATAGAATCTTTCCAGGATATTCTTCAGTATCCAAAGCCTTTAGAGTATTCAACAAACAATGACAGACAATAGAAGAAACTATTCATGTCACTTTTGATGAATCTCAATCAGCTAATTAAACCCATCATTAATGATGACGAAACATTAGAAAACTGGATATTCTCATTTTGGACAACCTGAAGCTTCCTTCAGCAATCAACCCAATGCTGATACTCTAGAAACAGATGATAATCCACTTCTCATTCTAGTTACAGCTAATAACCGAAGTGAATCTTCTTCAGATATTGTTGTGGTACCCATTAGTTGCATTCCTCCCTCTACTTCAAACACTGACCAATCAGTGAATAGAATGCCTTCAACATCTGAACCTCTATCAGTCGCTGAATCTGAGGCTCCTTTAGCACTTCTACCCATAGCTGAAGAATCTGTAGCTAAAGCCTCATCTTCTGTTCCTGAACATCAATGCTCAGAAGACAATCCTCTACCAGCTCAGTGATGGACAAAAGACCATCCTATTCATCAAATTCTTGGTGATCCAAGTGCTGGTATTCAGACTCGTCACAGTCTACGTAATAATTATCTCTTTGTCAACTTCTTTTCTTTAGTTGAACCCAAGAAAGTCAATAATTTTATCTCAGACCCAAGCTGGGTCATTGTCATGCAAGAGGAACTCATTGAGTTTGATGGGAACAAAGTCTTGTACATCGTCCCACGTCCGTCTGACAAAACTATGATGGACAAAATGGGTTTATCGCAATAAGTTAGATGAGCAAGGTGTGGTAACCCATAACAAGACTCGTCTTGTTGCTCAGGGTTATAGATAAGAAGAAGTAATCGATTATGACGAAACCTTCGCACCAGTGGATAAACTCAAAGCTATTCGACTCTTCTTAGCCTTTGCTGCCCATAGAGACTTCAAAGTCTACCAAATGGATGTAAAGAGTACTTTCCTTAATGGAAAACTTCAATAGAAAGTTTATGTTGAACAACCTCCATGATTTCTTGACCCTAAGTATCCAAACCATGTCTATCGTTTGGATAAGGCTCTTTATAGGTTAAAACAGGCTTCCCGTGCCTGGTATGATACCCTCTCCTCTTTACTCATCTCTGAGAAATTCGTCCGTGGAGAGATTGACCAGACCTTATTTCTTAGAAAAGTTAAAGGTCATATCATTCTTGTCCAAATTTATGTCGATGATATTATTTTTGGTTCCACTAATCCCTCTTTATGTTTTCGGTTCGATGATCGCCTGAAGAAAGAATATCATATGAGTAAGATGGAGAACTAACCTATTTTCTAGGTCTCCAGATCAAGCAATCCAATAAAGGTAAGTTTATCAGCCAAAGTAAGTATGTCTGTGATATGCTAAAAAAGTTTGATCTTTCTAACAGCTAATCTATGAAAACTCCAATGACTCCTCCTTTCTCTTTCAACAAGGATCCAAATGGAAAGCCTGTAAACGTAACTGTTTATAGAGGAATGATCGGTTTCCTGATGTATCTCACAGCTAGTCGACCAAATATCATGTATTTTACTTGTCTTTGTGCACAATATCAATCTGAACCTAAGGAATCCTATCTGATTGTTGTAAAATGCATATTCACATACGGAACTCCTAACTTGGGTCTGTGGTACCCAAAGGGTTCAAGTTTTAACCTTATAGGTTATTCAGATTGTGATTTTACAGGTTGCAAAATTGATAGGAAACGCACCACTGGAGGTTATCAGCTTCTTGGTGGAAAGTTGGTGAGCTGGACAAGTAAAAAGAATTTTTTTGTGTCCACATCAACTGCTGAAGCTAAATATGTTGCCGTTGGAAGTTGCTGTGCCTAAGTCATTTGGATGAAAAACTAGCTCAACGATTATGATCTTCTGTTTTCTAAAATTCCTATTTACTGTGATAGCACTTGTGCCATCCGATTGCAAACAACCCTTTTCTTTACTCTAAGACCAAACATATTGAGATCCAATATCATTTTATCAGATATCATGTCATGAATGGTAATATTGAACTTCACTTTATTCCCACTAACTACCAACTCCCTGACCTTTTCAGAAAGCCTCTTGAGGAGACAAGATTTAACATCTTGATAAGTGAACTTGGAATGTTAAACGCTGAGGATTAATTATCTTTAGCTATTCACATTTCTCAGTAAGTGAAATGATTCATTGTTCTTATTCTATCACTGAACCTTGAGTAAATATATCTCTTCTCTCTAAGGTATGTATACTTTTTCCTTTTCTTAAAAAAATAAAACTATCACTGAAGCTTTTCTTCTCCAGTGATCAAAACGTTTTAAAAGATTATTTAAGTGATTCTTTCTATCACTGAACTTTTTAAGTAAGTATATCTCTCTATAATATACTTATCTTATCCTAAAAACAAAAATGATCACTGAATCTTTCCTTATTAAGTGATTCAAAAGTTTTTAAAAGATAGTTGTTGGTCCCATTAGAGTCTACAAGATGTGTATAACAGTTTATAGAAGGGGGATGAATACAAATATAGTAAACTTTTCAAATTTAATATGTATATATTGATAAAGAAGGATCAATACAGATTTTACAAGATTGTTTGTGGAAAAGATAAGGTAAAGATAATTTATCTAAACAATCCAATTTACACACAAGTTCTTAGCAAAGGGAAATGATTTGCTGTTTAAGACTTAGAAGAAAGTAAGTTCTTTCTGGGTAAGAACTATTTAGAATGCTTAAAAGGGATTCTAACTTGCTTTTGAAGATAAGCATATTGTATTCTTAGAAGTGTGTTCTTTCACGTATGAACATAAGAGTTAGGGTTCAAGAGTAAGAGATATCTTTGCATGGAGATAGAACACATCTATTTATACCCATTGCATTAAATGCATATTTAATGCAGTAGGGTTTGAACATGTGTCAAGCCTTTAGAGAAAGACTTGTCCTTTGCTACAGTGAATAATACAAAAGCCTATTCATGAGCAGATATCCTTTCATGGAGTTGGTAGGTAGTAGAGTCAACTAATCGGCTCAGTACCGTACTATACTCTAGAAAGGGTATGGGTTTGTCTTTTGTGTGCGGAAGGACAAGACAAAAACAATCTTTCCCAACAAGCTTCTTTTGATCGCTGAATGCTGGAATAACCATGAAGGTCTCTTCAACATTCGTTGAGGCATGGGCAATCTTCACACATATGTAGACCAGGTTGTAATCACTGAATACGGCTTCATATCATGAACTCGCTAGTCTCTAATCTTCAGTCTTCGACTTTTGCAGAAGATTCTTTGGTGTAAGTTTTGTCTTCTTGGAGTATCGTTGTTGCCGATAGATTTAGATTACATGTTCTCAGCGATCACTGAACAGACTCAGTGATGATCGCTGGAACTGAAAGACAGAAACAATTAATACTTCTTATAATGTAAAAAGGATTATCATCAAATCACTGACAGAGACGATCAACAATCTCCCCCTATTTGATGATAACAAAGCAGCATAAAAAAAGTTGCCTTATTTAACAGTAAGGAAAAGTTACATATAAAGTACATGTCTCTTTTAACTGTTTTGAGATCTTTTTAAGTGAGTTAGTCTTTACTTAGTAAATTTTCTTAAGTTACAAGATTAAGAAATGTACAAGAAGGGAAACTGAAATTGAAAGCATGTTCACTGACTTATAGATTGTCAGTGAATGTAAGAGTAACACTAGAACTCATAGACTTGTGTCCCTATTACTCTTTTCAGAGATCTTTTTCAGTGATGCACAAGAATACTTATATTAATTTCAAATGGAAATATTACAAGTCTTCATTTCATGTCTAAAACTTACAAAATATAAGATTGAACATTGAAAGTAGACATAGAATATAGGTTTATACAGTGAAGAGACAAAATACAAAGGAAAGAAACTAGTCTAAGTCGCTCAACGTAATGAAACCATGTACATTTTCTCCAAGCTCCCTTCGACGTAGAAACTCCCTTATGATCTTGCGGTCCATCATTTCACATATGAAGTCTTCATCTAGCCTAACCTGAGATATTCGAGGTGTTCCATAGAGCATAGATGTAACTCAGACATTATTTGAAATATCAAATTGTCATCATAGTCAAGGAATATAAGTCCTAACTGAGGCTTCGCATGCATAGTGTTGGGTATATAAGGACTCTTCACTGGTAGTGAGAGATTCAACATAGATATGTATGGAATCTTTGAAGCCTTCAGGACTTCATCTAAGGAGAACTTTGTTTCATGTTCGTTCCTCAGGGATGGTCCATCATTAGGGCTTGAAGGCCTTTTTCTTCTTCCACCTTTCTTCAGTGTAGGCCTTTTAGGGATTGCGACATACCTGGACACGTTTTTGACCAACTCGCTGATGATGTCTTCAATAATCAACTTTTGTCTGGACTTTGAGCGCTAAATGACTTGTCAGATATCCAGCCATTCGCTATAGCCATATTTGCCAAGGTAGGAAGGGTACTCGATGACTGCCTCGAGATTATCCCTGGTGATGACCATGGAGAGCAACAACCCACCGTCTTTTGTTAGTTTGCTGATGCTGATGCTTGTAATCAGGTGAGAGTTGATCCTCTTGTTAAGGCTTTCTTCGCTCCAGTACTTGTCATGATTGGCCAGCTTTAGAATCTTTTCACGTTCAGCTTCTACATAGACATAAGCTTAGCTTGGGCCTGGACAATGTTCACCGTCATTTTCGATTTTCTCTTGGGAAGAACTTTGGCGGCTAAAGACTTGGCCAACTTTAAGCTGTCCTCCATCTGTTTCTTTTGTAGGGCAAGCTTTTCCTCAGCCTTGACGGCTTTGAGTCTTTCAGCTTCAGTCAGGAAGTCGAGCTCACCACAACTAGAGGTATGAAGATGGATTTTTACTCTAGTTTGGTCGACTGACTTCGTGAGCTGAGTCATCTGCTGGTCGGTAGGAGTCCTGAGGGTTGGGTTTTCAGGGACCCATTCCTCCAGCCGACCGTAGGTAGTCGAGGAAATAGAAAGTTGGTACATAGATGTGATGGTTATTTGTCTTGAGGACTCATCATACAAGGGTTCAAGGGGTTTGAAAAGTACCTTGAGGTTCCCTTCTTCAGCGGCACCTTTGCCTTTTGACTTGGTGACCTCATGCGATTCTTGAGCCTCTTCTCCCCTTTGCTCCCCCTGGCATGCGGAATCCCTTAGGGCAACTCCTTTGGTGGTAGTGGAAGGACGCTAGTACTCGATGGTGAAGTCATCTTTGTCGTCATCTAGATCGCTATCGGACTCAGGGAGGTCAGGAGATTCCTCTTCATCATCATCATTGTATTTTTCCACATCACCAACAAAGGTGCAGAGGTGATGGGAAGGTTATCGTCATGAGCTTCAGCTCAGACGACATCAACTTCCTCAGTTGCAGGGGCTTCATAGGAGGTTGGAATATCATAGACAACCTCAGTGTCAGCTTCAGCTTCATCGTCATGGGTTGCTGGAGCAGCAGGTTTAGCAGGGGCTGCAGCAGCAGATGGTCCAGCGTCTGACCTTATCTCCCCTTCTCTAGCGATGGCTTGAGAGCAAAATCTAGAGAGTTGGTCTATGCTTTGGATTTGGAGGACCATCATCTCCTCTAGCCTTTTAAGAGCACTTGCTAGGCTTATCGTCGCTTCACGCGCTTTATTGAGCTGAGCATGGTCATCAACGGTAAAGGAAGGAGTACGTACTAGAGCTGGTTGATGGAGAGCAACCAGGACTTGTTGTAGCAGCTTCGTTTGCTGGACATATTAGGCATGTGCTTCAGCCTTGCTCATGAGAGCAGCGATGGCCTCAACATTTGCTCGAATGGCCTCTTGGAGAGAGGAGAGATGGCCTTTCACCTCTTGGATTTCAGCCTTGATGGCTGAGAGATCAGCAGTGACTTCGTCCCTGTGAGACATGTCCTTATGGATCTCGTCCATCTTGATAAAGACAATCTCGACTGCTGGGAAGAGTAGCTTCATGTCTGTTGCCATGTCATATTCTTCTTTATCAATGGTTTGGGCCTTAGAAGGACCTGAAAAAGAATGAGATTGAGCATAAGGAAGCTCGGGGTTAAGAAGAAATGAATGGGTAGGAAGATGGATTACCTGAGGGGTCTTCAGCGTTATCTGAAGGTTTAACGCTGCTTTGCTCCATGGTGCGCTCTAGAGGATGAGCACCAATATGTTGAGGAGCTTCGAGAGGAGCTACCTCAGGTCCAGTGGTGGGTGTCTCATCATCAGGGAGGAATGGAACTGATGATTCATTGACACGTGTAGAGACCAATAAAGGAGGAGAGGAAATTATGGCTGAGATGGTTGGAAGTGAGTGTTCAGAGGTGGCAATGCTGATATTCACACCTTCAGTGATTTGGGTCACTGAGGCGGTTGGGTGAGAAGCCACTGGTACGACAGTCATCTCAGATATCACTAAAGAGCTAGGAAGGCTGACTAAAAGTGCCTCGGGGTTAAGGCTTCTTTCAATAGCTGAGACCTTTTGAGAGGTCACATTTAGAGATGAGGTAGTCCCCTGTTTGGCCTTCTTAGTCCTCGAAGGAGAACCAATAGTTGGTTGAGATGGGCGTTTGGTAGAATGGGTTGTGGTGGTTGGGTTAGATTTGGGGGGGGGGGGTTTCCCTTGTCTTGGCCATGTGGGGAGGAGAAGGATGAATTGAAGAGTATTGCACCACTGAAGATGTTAAATCTTGTCTCATCAAGAGGCTTGGTGAAAAGGTCAGCGAGGTGGTACTCAGTGGGAACGAAGTGAAGTTCAATATCACCATTCATAACATGATCTCTAATTGAATGATATTTGATCTCTATATGTTTGGTCTTGGAGTGAAGTACAGGGTTGTTTGCAATTGCAATAGCACTAGTGCTATCACAATAAATAGAGATCTTTGAGAATTGAAAATCGTAGTTGTTCAGCTGGTTTTTCATCCAAAGGACTTGGGCACAGCAACTTCCAGCGGCTAGGTATTCAGCTTCATCGGTTGATGTGGACACTGAGTTTTGCTTCTTACTTGTCCAGCTCACCAACTTTCTACATAGAAGCTGATAGCCTCCATTGGTGCTTTTCCTATCGATCTTGCAACTCGCAAAATCACTATCCGAATAACCTATTAGGTCAAAACTTGAACCCTTAGGGTACCAGAGACCCAAGTTAGGAGTTCCCTTCAGGTATCTAAAGATGCATTTTACAGCGATCAGATGGGATTCCGTAGGTTCAGCTTGATATCATACATATAAGCCAGCAGAATACAAGATATCTGGTCGACTAGCTGTGAGGTACAGTAGAGAGCTGATCGTTCGTTTATAAACAGTTACGTTTACAGGCTTTCCATTTGGATCCTTGTCATCGACTTAAATTTGGACTAGAATGATATGACCTTTAACTTTCTTAAGAAATAAGATCTGGTCAATCTTTCCATTAACAAATTTCTCAGAGATGAGAAATGAGGAGAGGGTATCATACCAGGCATGGAGAGCCTGTTTCAACCCATAAAGAGCTTCATCCAAACGATAGACATGGTTTAGACACTTGGGGTAAAGAAACCCTGGAGGTTGTTCAACATAAACTTTCTCTTGAAGTTTTTCGTTAAGGAAAGTGCTCTTTACATTCATTTGGTAGACTTTAAAGTCTCTATGGGCAGCAAAGGCTAGGAAGAGTCGAATTGCTTCGAGTCTAGCCACTGTTGCGAAGGTCTCGTCATAATCGATTCCTTCTTCTTGTCTATAACCCTGAGCAACAAGTCGATCCTTGTTACGGGTTACCACACCTTCTTCATCTAACTTGTTGTGATAGACCAATTTGGTGCCTATCACTAACTTGTCAGATGGACGTGAGACAAGGTACCAGACTTTGTTTCTATCAAACTCAATAAGCTCCTCTTGAATGGCAATGACCCAACTGCGGTCTGAGATAGCATCACTGATCTTCTTGGGTTCAACTAAAGAAAAAAAGTTGACAAATAGATAGATATTACCTAGACCAAAACGATTTTGAATACCTGCACTTGGATCACCGAGAACTTGAAGAATTGAATGGTCTTTAGTCCATCGGTGAGCTGGTAGAGGATTATCATCTGAGCATAGAAGTTTAGAAACAGAGGATGAGGCTTCAACTGCAGATTCTTCAACAATTGGAACAATTGCTAAAGGAGTATTAGATTCAGCGATTGATAGAAGTTCAAATGCTGAAGGCCTTTCATTCACTGATTGATCAGTGTTTGAAGTAGAAGGAGGAACGCAGCTAATGGGCACAACATCGATATCTGAAGAAGACATGTTGGTGTGACTAGCTGCAACTAGAATGATTAATGAATCATCTTCAACTTTTGGGGCTTCAATGTTGAGAGGAACGCTGAAGGAAGCTTCAGGTTGTCCATAATGAGAAAACATCCAATTTTATAAGTTTTTTTTATCATTTATGATTGGTTTAGAATTAGCTGATTGAGATTCATCAAAAGTGACATCTATAGTTTCTTCTATCGTTTGTCGGTGTTTGCTGAATACTCTGAACGCTTTGAACATTGAAAAAATATCCAAGAAAGATTCCTTCATCAGCTTTGAAATCGAAATTTCCTAGTTGATCATGGTTGTTGAGAATATAACACGTGCAACCAAAGATGTGTAGAAAGCTGATAAAGGGATTTCTGCCATGTGTAGAAAGATGTCTTCTTGAACCTCTTAACGATCAGCGACCGGTTTTGAGTGAAACAAGCAGAGTTGATAGCTTCAGCCCTGAAATTGATAGGGAGATGGGACTCGCTGATCATTGATTGAGCAGCCTCAATGATTGTTCGATTCTTCTTTTAGCAACCCCATTTTGCTGAGGAGTTCTCAGTGAAGAAAAGTTGTGAGACATCCCCTTGTCCTCAAAGAAGTTATCCATAGTACTGTTTTTGAACTCAATACCATGGTCACTTCTAATAGATAGTACTTTAATATTGTTAAGTACCTCCATCTTTTTGTTGAACGAAATGATGTCTTCTGGTGCTTCACTTTTGGATCTGAGAAAGAAGATCCAAGTGTACCTGGAGTACTCATCAACAATGACGAGTGTATACTTCTTTCTAGCGATAGATTGCACGTTCAGAGGACCAAAGAGATCCATGTGCAGTAGCTGAAGAGGCGACGTCGCTGAAGAGATTTGCTTTGACTTAAAGCTATCTCTTGTATGTTTTCCTTTCTCACACACTGAGAAAAGAGATTCCTTTACAAATGAGTGTTGAGTAAGACCAGTGACAAAATCATTTATAGACAACTCGCTGCGTGTCTTGAAGTTAAGGTGAGAAAGCCGTTTGTGCCACAGCCAGTTGATGTATGACGAAGCTTTTGAGAGGAAACAACATTTCACAGTGAGAGAAGAATCAATATTGATGAGAACTGGTCAAGGCAACCTTATCGTAGATGTAGCATGAATTCTTGGAGAACTTCACTGTGTAGTCTTTATCACATAGTTGACTGATGGTGAAGAGATTGTTCTTCAGTCCTTCAACGTATGCAACACGCTTGAATGTGGTTGCATCATTGGTTAATATACCAAAACCTCTAGTACATCCTTTTCCATTACCTCCAAAGGTCACGGGAGGGCCTATTTCTTCCTTGTATTCAATGAGTAGGGATTTGTCTCCGGTCATGTACCTTGAGCATCCACTATCGAGATACCATATGCCTTTGACTTCCTACACAAGGGAACAGTTTAAAAATGATTTTGGTACCTATTCTATTTGGGTCTAGCAATGTTAGAGGCTTCATCTACTGAAACTGAAGAAGCAACGTCAGCAGACGGCTTCACTGAACCTGGAGAGGTGTTAGTGGAAATAGGAACAACCTCTCATGCTAGAGAGATAGATTCAGTGTCTATCTTCACTGAACCTAATGAGGAGGCTTCAGTGGTAGGAACTATAACACCTGATACTGAAGGCTTAGCAATAGTAGTTGTCTTCACTGAGCCTGGAGAAGAAGCTCCAGTGGTTTTCTTCACCTTGTTTGCTTTAGCAGCCTTAGTGGTTGATCTTGCTTTGGTTGATTTCTCAGCCATAGCTACTTTCTTGCCCTTGGCTGGTGGACCAGCCTTGGCGGCAGAAGGACACTTTGTTATAATCCAGATCTGACAGTAGAACGATTTACACTAGAAGATTAAAAGAGTAAGTAAACAAGAAGATTAAACAGAGAAATAGCGGCTGCTTTTCTATTATTGAAAATAAAGATTACAAACTCTCAAGAAACCCTAATCGACTCTCATATGATTTTGAATCTATCT
>NW_020201818.1:40335-41582 GCF_001531365.2 Cynara cardunculus var. scolymus
GTCTTCTAGCTCTGGATTGTTTCATGAAACTTTTTCAAGTTAATTATTAGCTTCAAAAATAAAGCTAACACACTTACTGGCAACGTATGTAGTTTCACCACATTGTTTACACTTCCTAATTCTGAAGGTAGCTTTAGGGCCAGGAAGTACGAGATTAGAAGAAGGACAAGCTCCAAGGATTCCCTACTCATTAGTTCTAGGAGGAACTTTTGAGGATTTAGAGTCCTTAGGTGAAACATTCACCTTGAGCTGAGGCTTAGATTTCTGAGAGGATTCAGATTTCTTGGTCCCTGAAGAAGAAGAAGGTTTACAAGATGAAGGAATAGATTTAGATCTATTTAACTTGTTAGTCTTCTTGGGAAGAGGTGCTTTGACAATGGATTTACCCTTGTCTTTGCAACGTGAACTCAAAGGAGTTCCATCAAGACGACTCTCAGCGAAAGAGGACTAAGAGGAAGAAGTGTCAGGAATAGAAGAGACAAAGGTACCAAACTTGAGCATGGACCTGTTAGTGACACTATCTTCCTGGTCATAGGAAAATCCTAGACCAAGCTTTATCTTGGCAGGAATCTGAGTGTTAATGATCTCTGAGGCCTTGACAGAGGCTTTACACCATCCTTTAATGGTATCCTTGTTGATACTCTCTCTCAGTGATTTGATGATAATCCTGTTAGCTTTATTTTTAAAGCTAATAATTAACTTGAAAAAGTTTCATGAAACAATCTAGAGCTAGAAGACGAATTGAAGAAGTATCTGCGCCAAAACGTCTAAAGTCTAGAAGACCAGCCTCTGTACTAAAGAGTCCCGGATAACCAGAGCTTCTTTCAGAGACTACAGAGCTTCTGTGAAGACCAGAGCCTCTGTGAGATTCTATGCGGATCAGAGTTCTTGGACTCCAAGTCCCCTGGACCAGAGCYYCTCTGTGAAGACCAGAGCTTMTGTGAATGCTCACAGAGCCTYKGGTGATGCTAACAGAGCCTCTGTTCTATTTGACAAGAGACTCTCTGGCTGTGCCRTCCTCTRTTATCTTTTAGACGACTATCTTCAGTTTCCTTATTCTGGATAAGGCTATTCTTGTTCTGGATARCATTAATCYTATCCAGGTTTGGTAGGTTATTGCCTATAAATAKAGTGTTTCAGATAGAGAAAAATATAGAAGAGCACCAAGAGATTTCTCTTTGTAATAGATAGATTCAAAATCATATGAGAGTCGATTAGGGTTTCTTGAGAGTCTGTAATTTTTTTTT
>NW_020201818.1:43137-48279 GCF_001531365.2 Cynara cardunculus var. scolymus
AGTGTTTCAGATAGAGAAAAATATAGAAGAGCACCAAGAGATTTCTCTTTGTAATAGATAGATTCAAAATCATATGAGAGTCGATTAGGGTTTCTTGAGAGTCTGTAATTTTTTTTTTCAATAAATGAAAAGCAGCCACTATTTCTCTGTTTAATCTTCTTGTTTACTTTCTCTTACAAACTTCTAGTGTAAATCGTTCTACTGTCAGATCTGGGATATAACAAATCCCTTTTACCTTATACGAATTATTTATGTTTCTGTCTTTCAGTTCCAGCGATCATCACTGAGTCTGTTTAGTGATTGTTGAGAACATGTAATGTAAATCCATCAGCAACAATGATACTTCAAGAAGACAAAAGTCATACCAAAGAGCCTTCAACAAAAGTCGACGACTGAAACTGAAGATTAGAGACTATCGTGTTCGTGATCTGAAGCAGTATTCAGTGATTACAACTTGGTCTACACATGTGTGAAGACTGCCCAAGCCTCAGCGAATGCTGAAGAGACCTTCAGGTTATTCCAGCTTTCAACGATCAAAAGAAGCTTGTTGAGCAATATTGTTTTTGTCTTGTCCTTATACACACAACGGACAAAGCCATACCCTTTCTAGAGTATAGTATGGTTCGGAGCCGATTAGTTGACTCTACTACCCACCAACTCCATGAAAGGATGTCTGCTCTTGAATAGGCTTTTGTACTATTCGCTGTAGCAAAAGACAAGTCTTTCTCTAAAGGGTTGACACATGTTCAAACCCTATTGTATTGCTTTAAATGTGCATTTAATGCAATGGGTATAAATAGATGTGTTTTATCTCCATGCAAAGATACGTTGGATACTTACTCTTGAACCCTAACTTATGTTCATAAGTAAAAGAACACACATCTAAGAACACAATACGCTTATCTTGAAAAGCTAGTTAGAATCCCTTTTTAGTATTCTAAATAGTTTTTACACAGAAAGAACTTACTTTCTTCTAAGTCTCTTACAGTAAATCATTTCTCTTTGGTAAAAACTAGTGTGTAACTTAGATTGTTTAGTAGGTTATATTTACCTTATCTTTTCGCAAACAATATTGTAAAATCTGTATTGATCTATCTTTATCAATATATATTTTAAACTTGAAAAGTTTACCGTGTTTATATTCATCCCCCCTTCTACAAACTGTTATACACATCTTGTAGACCCTAACGGGACCAWCAAGTGGTATCAGAGCAGTGTATTTTCTATTCTTGTTGTTTAGTTGTTTTTCTGCATTATATTATCTTTTTCTTTAGATAATTCTACTGCTTTCAAATGGCTTTACTAAATACAAACATACACTTTCATGATAATGGCTCTCCTGCCAAACCATCCTGTTTTATCCGAGACAACTTTAGTCTTTAAAAAAATCAGATGTCCCTCTTTCTGGAAGGTGTGGATCCTGAAATTCCACACTATATAGAAAATGGACCATATGTTCCATATGCTTTTTCTCTGACTATTTCTAAAACAGCTACGATTGCCGCGATTCCTGAACGGCAGATTCCAAAGCTCCCTCATCAACGGATCGATGAAGACAAGAAGAAGATAGCTATAGACACTCGTGCTAGGTCTATAATAGCTATGTCTCTTCCTGATGAGGTTTATCATTTTGCTATGAAACTCAGAACCTGTTAGGACTGAGAAATCAGTATTAATTGTATTCGTCTTGAAAGTTTATAAATAGTCTTATTGTAAAAAGTCAGCGTGTTTGACTTTTCTTATAGGTTTGACTTTGACTTTGTCTTTGTTAGTTTGACCATATAAATAGATAGGTAATCTTTGTAATTAGTGTAGAGGGAGGCTAATTGTAAAATAYTTTGATAATTGAGAGTTTGACCAKAGCTTATATGTGTTGACTTTTCCTCTCAACTGTTCTTGATGTTCTTGATGATAAATCTATGAATCTGCCATGGATAGAGCTTAATATGAAGATTGATCAGTGATTATGGACACACAATTGGTATCAAAGCTGGAATGCAAGAAATCAGAAAAAGAAATCGATCAGATAAGTTTTTTTTAATTTCTGAATTTTTGTGTTCTTCGTGTTCTTCGTGTTTTTGATTTCTTTTCTCAGTTTGATCCGATTTTATCATAAAAAATCTTGTGTTTTTGCGTTAAAAATATGATCAAAATGCTCGAAATCGTATTGTAAATCTTTGTTATTCACAAATTTTTGTGATTTGATCAACTTTTATCAAGATTTGATCGGATTTTTTTGTGTTTTAAATTTTTTCGTGTTCTTATTTTTTTTAAAATGTCAGTGGTTTTGATCCAATTTTTCTTAAATTTCTGTTAGTTTTTTGTGTTTTTGAGTGTTTTTGATCTGTTTTTTTAATTTTTTTTGGTTGTTTTTTTTTTGTTAAACCGTCCAAAGCCTAATTGTTTTAAAACTTAGATTTTTTTTGGCTTCAAAATTTTGGCCCAATAACATTGATCGGATAAGAGTCCGCTCATAATCTCCATCTTCATCGTTTTGGACTTTACATTGCACACCATTCAAGCTTCACAGATTCGACTAAGTACAAACCGCACACCATTCAAGCGGTAATTGAGCGGAGAAAGGTTAAACCGCACGCTACTTGATCGGATTCCTTGACCGGAGAGGTAAACCGATCAATTTCAGCAGGTTTAGGGTAAACCGTTCACTTCTCAATCGGATTTCTTGAGCGGTGTTTATATACACCGCACATAACTTGAGCGGAGAAGGGTCGATACCGCACGAAGCTTGAGAGGATAAGAGGTAAACCGATTAACTCTTGAACGAATTTCTTGATCGGATTAAGCTTCACGACAATTTCAGGTTAGTTTGTTTTAATTTTTGAGCGGTACCGTTTATCTTTTAACCTGAGTTGTGATCGGATTTCTTTTCCATTTGAGCGGTGTTCATATACACCACACACAATCGGATTTGCCTGTGCATCGAGCGGAGAGGTAAACCGTACATTGAGCGGTATTCATCTACACCGCAGACTACTTAAGCGGTGTTCATCTATACCGTAGAAGCTTTCACCGGATTTCTTGAACGGATTCATAAACTGGACGTTTTGCACAAATCAGAATCTTGAACGGAGATAAGAGGTAAACCGCACACCAATCAGGAGGTGTTCTTCTAAACCGCGTGTAAGTTGACCGGATTTCTCAAGCGATATTCATCAATACCGCAGAATCCTTGCCCAGTATTCATCTACACCGGTCACCACTTGACCGGATTAGGGTTCTGACTTGTTCAGCAGGTAAGATTTCTTGAACGGTTTAAGCTACACCTATTGATTTCAGGTTTGATTTTCAATTTCATCTCATTTCTTAGTTTATTTGTGTTTAGATTTTTCTTTTGGATCATTGTACATCTGTTTTTGCGTGTGTTTTTCAGTTTTTGTGTTTTTTTCTGTTCTTTTTGAGCTTAACTGTTCGTATTCTTTTATCTGATTTCACTGCATAGATTCTTAACTGATCAATCTAATTTTGAAATGGCAGTTGTATCTGAAAACTTCAGAGAGATAATTTTTGCTCTGGAAAAGAGAGTTGAAGGTTATAAGGAGGAAGTGTCTCTAAATGTTTTAAAGAAACATTATAAAGAAGAGTGTGAAAGCATGGAGAAGGCATTTGAGTCTAGGTTTGAAGAACTCGCGAACACTATTCGTTATGTAGAAAAAGATTTCACTGATAACCTGATTTCTTGGAATAAAGTGAATAAAGATATTTTTAATAAACTCAAAGAGGTTAAAAGTGCATATTTCATTAAGAAGAACTCTTCAAGGAGCAATTCGGATATCAGGGATTTATCTGAGAAGTTCCACAAGACTGAGAATGAGCTGAGTGAGTTAAGGAGTTTATTGACATTAGAAAAGGAAAATGTTTCACAAGCTGAAAAGATTTTAAGTGATGAAAGGCAAGAAATGGAAATAGAAAAGAATAGGATAATCGAAGTTGAAAGAAAGTTTGGAGCTGAACGAGAATCTTACGAGAAGAAGATTAACTCTCTCGAGCTGAACGCCAAGATACTTTTAAAGCAAATCTCGGATTTTGAGCAGCTTATTGTTTTGGAAAGAGAGAAACATAATAAAGAAAAGACAGACATCTCCGAAGACTGTCAGAGCCAGCTCCAGAAACTGTCTAAAGGCATCGATCTAGAGCAAAAAGATTTGGACGAAGAGAAAAAGCAATTTGCTACAGAGAAAAGAAATACTTCAAAGAAGTATACAGCAATTGCAAAAGAGCTTACTGAGAAGAGGAAATGGCTTGACATCGCTTTGGAGAATGACAAAATCAGCTCAGATGAAGAGACGAGAGAGTTGCTAAATCAGAAGAAACAGTTTGAAATAGTTTAGAAGGAGTTAGAAGGTAAACTCCTGGATACTTCAAAGAAATTGTCTGATCTAAAGACAGACCTTGAAACTGAACTGAACATGAGAACTGAATTGAAAATTAAATATGATTTAGTTACTGTAGAACGAGACCAGCTTTTACAAAAAGTCAAAGACTTTTCTTGTRCTSAAAGYTYAACTRGTTCTCCTTCTCAGTGTAAAACCAGCTTTTATAATTGTTCATATTCGAACAGTTATTCAAGTAGTCCTAAATATAAAGTTTCGAAGAACTATTCTCGTTCTACTCAGTACTATCAAAGGTATGTCATTGGATCACCCAATTACTCTTCAAAGATGAAAAGTATATGGGTTAATAAGTCTGATTCTGCTTTATCTCATACACCTGTTGGTACTAATAATCTTCCTTGCATGGTGAAGTCTACTAATGATTTGATTAATCTTAGCAAGAGAAGGATTTTGTGCTCAACATGTAGAACCAACAATTTTGTAAATAATAAACGGTTCAACAGGTGGCATGGAGATAACATTTATCAGAATCACTGGAAAGGTAAGAACAGGTATGATCCAAATTACTTATATGATTCATATTTTAATCCTGGTCATCCTGTTCATAGTGCTGAAAAGAATACATCTTATAGAAATAAATGGTTTGGTAGTGTTGGACCGTATTACTCAGATCAGGGTATTGAAATCTTACTTGATTAAATAGATAGACATTGAGTACGCAACGGACAGTTGTAAATCAAGCAGGTAGAAATCAATAAGAACACAATGAAGAACTCTTGAAGAACACAGA
>NW_020201819.1:0-1063 GCF_001531365.2 Cynara cardunculus var. scolymus
GATCAAAGAGAAGCTCTAAGGAAGGGGAACTTGAAGAATGAAACTCTGCATGGTTTGGAGTCCAAGTTTCAGATAGAGTCTGATAGGGTGTGTTATTTGGGAAATAGAGTTTGGGTAGCTAAGATTGGCAATCTTAGATCAACCATTTTGGACGAAGCTCATCGATCAAAATATTCGATTCACCCGGGAGCAGACAAAATGTATAAGGATTTAAGAGCATACTACTGGTGGCTTGGAATAAAGAAAGACATTGCACTGTATGTAAGTAAGTGCTCAACTTGTGCAATAGTCAAGGCCGAACACCAGAAACCTTCAGGTYTGCTCCAGCAGCCCGAAATTCCTCAATGGAAATGGGAGCAGATATCGATGGACTTCATAACTAAGTTACCCCAATCAGGAAAAGGGCATGATGTTATCTGGGTGATTGTAGATCGATTAACAAAATCTGCTCATTTCTTGCCAATCCGAGAAGACTATAAGATGGAGAAGTTAGCTCAGATCTAATATAAATGAAATCGTCGCTAGGCATGGGGTGCCTACTTCCATTCTATCGGATAGAGACAGCCGTTTTACGTCAAGGTTTTAGCAGTCGCTTCAGCAAAGAATGGGTACTCGTTTGGACCTAAGCACTTCTTATCACCCCCAGACAGATGGACAAACCGAAAGAACAATCCAAACCTGGAAGATATGTTGCGAGCCTGTGTTAAAGATTTTGGTGGAAGCTGGGACACGCATCTTCCATTAGTGGAATTTGCCTACAATAAAAGCTACCATACCAGTATCCAATGTGCGCCTTATGAAGCTTTGTATGGGCGCAAGTGCAGATCTCCATTATGTTGGTCAGAAATTGGCGATAAACAGTTAACTGGACCCGACGTTATCCAAGAGACCACTGATAAGATTGTAGTAATCAGAAATCGACTCCAGGTTCCAAGGGATCGTCAGAAAAGCTATGCTGACAATCGGAGGAGACCATTAGAGTTCCAGAAAGGTGATAAAGTTTTCCTAAAGGTCTCACCATGGAAAGGAGTGATGCGTTTTGGAAAGAGAGGCAAGCTGGGCC
>NW_020201819.1:1433-12508 GCF_001531365.2 Cynara cardunculus var. scolymus
TGATTAGATCGTGTTTCGACGGTAGCTAACCAAGTTAATTCATGCAAGCCAATCAGTCTTGAAATATTTCACAAAAAGATAAAGTTGATATTTTAGTCTCGTTCTTTTAAAATTCAAAAATTTCCAAAGTTTCAATTTTCTTTTATTTATTTAGTTGCCTATTATTATTTTATAGGAGAGGAGTTTCAAAATCTTTTGTCAAATTGTTTCGTTTGTTTTAGATTTTTGGGGCCTAGCATTTGGAAATTTAACATCTTGGGCTTGGGCCTTGGGAGGACAGCCTATTTTCTTTCAAAAAGCCCCATAGAAATACTCCCCTCCCCTTTTTAAAACTCCTCATTCTTCAAAAAAATTCCAGCCTTTCGTTCTCTCTCTCTAACTTTATCACCTTCCAACCAATTTCTTCTCCTTGCAAAAAAAAAAAAAACTCAAGCTTTATGCTGTTTTGAGACTGGTTCGAGATTTTCGGTCAAGAAAAAGTATGTTTTAAGAGCTGTTTTACTCTCTTTTAGTTGTTCGATTTTCTTTATCTTCCTACTCGATTCTTCAAATCAATTTATGAGATTTAAAGAGGAGAGATTATTCATCAAAGACCTGCATGTGTCTTCATTGGATGATAATCGGTGACCCAAGATTCTTTAGTCACAAAGAAAGAAGGAGAGAGTTCTTGCATCTGAGGTCCAGTCGTACTCTCGGATGATAGTATCTTGCATGCATCTCTAAATCAGATTTCTCATCTTGAAAGCTTGTTGGAATCGGAAAATTTGTTTGTTTTATTTCTTCTCTGGAATTTATTTAAAGTTGATGTTTTTGGTGTGAAAAGTTTTGATTATCGAGAACGTTGAGCTCGAGACCCTCTCCATCATTGCTGCCATTCTTGGGCATGCAAAGAATTTTGGGAGGCGTATGACTCAAGGTTGAAGAATTCTTGAAAAAAGTGTTAAACCCACTCAAAATCTCTTGATTTTGACAGTTGACGGCTGTCATCATTGTTTTGGGATGACATTTATTGATGTCATTAATAAGGTTTTAGAAGGTTCCTTTTTATTTAAATATTAAAAATATCGGCTTTATTTTGTGAGAATATTTGGTGGCTTTGCATTGGAACCAACTTTGCCTTACTTAAGTCAAGGAAACTATTAAGTTAATATAGCGCTGGTTGTTCTGTCAGGAAGTTCGAGCAAGCATAGCAAGTCCATAGAGGAAACACACGGATATTCGCCAAACTTGTGACTAAAGAACTGTTTAGTCGATACTTTGCTCAAAACCGTTGGACTAAGGAACTGCTTAGTCAAGTTTTACTTGGAACCTCTTGGGCTAAGGATCTACTTAGTCGGGTTGCTATATTTTGTTTGATAACTATTATTGTGCTTAGAATAAATGCTAAATTGATGTGCTTGAGAGTATATGTTTCCAAATGAAAGTCCCCGTCCGTAAACGCTACTTGTTAACTCGGGTACATTCCTGGGCCGTGGTATTGTGGATAGCCGTTATTCTGTTAACAGTCCCACCCAGAAAGGGGTGCACAATTACCTACGTTTTCTAGTCTAATCATGTGGAATTTGGACCACCGCTGAATTAGTACTTATCGAACTGTAGGACCTAAGTAGTGAACGGGCTACTTCTGGTTGTTCGAAAATTAATAGGGCAAATTGGTCAGGTAAGGCTCAGTAGCGTCTCAAGTTTTACATCGTGAGAGATTTACATTTATTAAGTGCAAAGAATTCGCATAAGTTTGCTATTACTTGGTTTATGCATTGAAATGTTTTATGCATGTGAAAAGCCGTGAACTCACCAACTCTTTGTAGTTGACCTCGTTTTTATTTCGATGCTTTTTAGGTTCTAAGTAAGTGGTTTGGATTTTTAAGGGAGCATACTTGAGACAGGATCGATTAAGTCAAGATTTTGATGAATTTGTGAACGTTGTGTATTTTTTTTAATTCCTGTCATGTCGATGAATTGTTTTTATTTTGAATAACTTGAGATAGTGTTATTTATGAACTGTTGCTATGACTCGCTTGCCTGTTACATCTCGTGATTCCACTTTAGCGGGGTGTGACACTAACCTACTCATAGGGGTGATGAAAAGACTCCAAGTCCTTCTACAACAAAAACTTATTAAAGTTAGAAGCGACAATGGAACTGAATTCAAAAATGCTAGAATCGATGAATAACTCATCAATGAAGGCATCTCACAAAACTTTTTAGCAGCCAGAACCCCACAACAGAATGGAGTGGTAGAGCGAAAGAACAGAACCCTCGTGGAAGCAGCAAGGACCAAGCTTGCTTCATCGAAGTTACCCATCACCTTCGGGGCTGAACTGTTATGAGCTCATCAATCAGAGAAGACCAAATGTCAAGTATTTCCATGTCTTTGGGTGCAAATGCTTTGTACTCAATGATAGGGAATATCTTGGCAAGTTTGATAAGAAAGCTGATGAAGGGATCTTTATGGGATACTCTCAAACCACAAAGGCCTACAGAGTCTACATCAAAAGGACAAAGATTGTTATAGGAAGCATCAATGTGTCCTTTGATGACTCCACACCGATGACTTCTGGACACAACAGTTCAGGACTCGGACTACAACAGAGAGCATCTGATTCATCACTTGGCAAACCCAATAAATCAGAGTTAGCTCAATTATTTGACATCTTCGAAGAAGAAGTAATCTCTGGACATGCACCTACTGCAAAATCAACTTCCAGAACCGATGAAGAACATGAAGTCTCCAATGCTAAAGGTACAACTCCTACTGAAACTCATGTTACTTCACCTTCTACTTCTTCTGTGTCTTCAGATCAAGAACAAGAACCAGAGTCTAACTCTAGAGATGATCTCTTCGATGGGGAGCAAGCAGTTCCATCGGTCGATGAAGAACTGTATTCTGTTGCTCAAGAACCCCAGTCAAGCACCAAGTGGATGAAAGACCACCCACATCACCAAATCATTGGTGATCCAACATCTGATGTCAAGAAGAGATCAGCAACAGCCAATGAATGCCTTTTCGCCAACTTTCCTAGCATGATAGAACCAAAGAAAATTTCTGAAGCCCTACAAGACCCAAACTGGATAGACGCGATGCAAGAAGAACTACTCCAGTTTGAGAGAAACAAGGTGTGGTCCCTTATGCCTCTACCCAAAGGAAAGACAACCATAGGAACCAAATGGGTCTTCAAAAATAAGAAGGACGAAGATGGCATAGTCATAAGGAACAAGGCAAGGCTTGTTGCCAAGGGCTACTGCTAGAAAGAAGGGATTGACTACGATGAGACATTTGCTCCCGTCGCAAGACTTGAAGCCATCAGGATATTCCTATCCTATACAGCTCACAAAGGCTTTAAGGTCTATCAGATGGATGTCATGTCTGCCTTCCTCAACGGCAAACTTCAAAAAGAAGTATATGTGCAGTAGCCCCCTGGGTTTGAAGATCCAAAACATCCAGAGTATGTCTACTTTCTGGACAAAGCCCTCTATGGGCTGAAGCAAGCACCGAGGGCCTGGTATGAAACTCTATCCACCTTTCTCATCAACAATGGATTCGAAAAAGGTACAATCGATACAACCCTCTTTCTCAAGAAGCATAAAGGTGACATACTACTTATACAAATATATGTGGACGACATCATATTTGGCTCTACAAATGCAAAACATTGTGAAAAATTCTCAGAGCTGATGAAAAGCAAATTTGAGATGAGTATGATGGGAGAACTTAGTTTCTTCCTTGGTCTTCAAATAAAACAAACTTCAGAAGGGATTTTCATCAATCAGTCCAAGTATGTGACTGATCTTCTGAAGAAATACTCTCTCTTAAATACATCATCGATGAGAACTCCTATGGCTACCGGAGCTAAGTAATTTGCTGATCCATCAGGCAAATCTGTGGATGTAATAACCTATAGAGGCATGATTGGATCACTCCCGTATCTAACCGCTAGTAGACCAGATATTATGTTTGCTACATGTCTTTGTGCTCGGTATCATTCCAATCCTAAAGAATCTCATCTCTCTGTAGTCAATAGAATCTTTAGATACCTCAAGGGAACCCCCTCATTGGGTCTTTGGTATCCTAAGAACTTGGCTTTGATCTAATAGGCTACACATATGCAGATCATGCAGGTTGCAAGTTTGATAGAAAGAGTACATCTGGAAGCTGTCAACTCTTGGGGGACAAGCTAGTAAGTTGGACATCCAGAAAAGAAAATTGTGTTTCAACCTCTACAGCAGAAGCATAATATGTTGCTGCTGCTAGTTGTTATTCACAAGTTCTCTAAATGAGGACTTAACTTAAGGACTATGGCTTTCATTATGAAAAAAATACCAATCTTCTGTGCCTCCAAGAGTGCAATAGCTATATCTGCAAATCCTGTGCAGTATTCCAAGACCAAGCACATCGATGTAAGGTACCACTTTCTGAAAGACAATGTTGAAAAAGGTAATATAGAGATGTACTTTGTTCCCACTGAGATTCAACTTGCTGACATTTTCACAAAAGCTCTTGATGAGAAAAGATTTTTATTTCTAGTCAGCAAGATGGTTATGTTGAATCTCACCACTTAGAGGCAATCATTAGCTTGAAACTAGAGATCCTCAATATCTCATGGTTATGCCTATAAGTGATAAATATTATAATGGCCATAAAGAACAAGCACTCTAAACCAGAGCCTCTTGTTCTAAAGAACAGAGCCTCTGGCCATGAAGAAACACTTGTTCAAATCTTGGCTAAAAGTTTTTCATCACCTTTGGAACCAGAGACCTCTGGTCCAAAACAAACACTTGGTATTTTTCACCAAGTACTTTCCTCAAGACCAGAGCCTCTAGTAGTATAGACCAGAGCCTCTGGATGCCAATTCTTTGAGACTAGAGCCTCTTTGGTCTCAAACTTGGACTTAGTCATTCATGTATGTAACCTTGTCAAATTACATCGCTTTTGGAACCAGAGACCTCTGGTCCAAAGCCAATACTTTGTGAAAAATTTCACTAAGTACTCTTTTCTCAACCAGAGCCTCTGGTTCTAAAGACCAGAGCCTCTGGATTCAAAGCCTTTGGAATCATAGCCCTCTAGTCTCAAAGGCACATCCATTTTACACACACACATACATGCACTTAACCAAAATCTCATGTTTGTTTGCATCGCCTTTGCAACCAGAACCCTCTGGTCTCAACGGCTCCATCTTCTCATACCCTTTTGCATATACTTAACCATAACTTCACATCGTTTTCATCGCTTTTTCAACCAAAGCCTCTGGTTCTAAATATCAGTGCCTCTGGATTTATTGTCTTTGGAACCAGAGCCCTTTAGTCTCAAAGTCCCATTAATTTTTATGTCCATTCTCATACTTAACCACATTTGATATCAATCTTCATCATCATTCACAACTAGAGCCTCTGGTCATCAAAATCCACATCCTTATTGATTCTAGGGGGAGTTTCAAACTCAATCCATATCCCCATGCATCATTTGAGGGGGAGCTTTTCATTCATCATGAATTTTCATTGCATAAATATGCAATTTTCATCCCAGAGCCTCTGGTTCTACTATATTAGAGCCTCTGGACACCAAAATGCTAGATAAATGATGAATAGAACATGTGTATTCAACCAGAGCCCCTCTGGTCCTACATAATGGGTTGTCCATGCTTAACCAGAGCATCTGGTTTTTCAATCCAAGGGTCATTATTCATACAACCCAACAATTCATCGATGAACTTATTCATCATTCTCAACTAGAGACCTCTGGTTCCCCATCCAAATAGTCATGACCAACCAGAGCGCCTCTGGTTCAATGACAAAATCATTTTCATCCAAAAACCCATCTTTAATTGAAATTTTTTAAAAGATTATACAAAATTGCAGCTTTTGTGACTAAAAACTATACAACATGGGTTTTTAGAAGACCAAAACTTCGTAATTAGTATTTATCTTACAATTAATATAATTTTTTTTTGGATTGATAATCAAAAGATATTATTTGGAATAATTATTTAATTATTCTAAATAATCCAAACGTCATCTTACATGCGCCTGCAATTCCAACAGGCTGTTCCCCACAAACCCCTTCATATTACCCATCCACTATCCCCATATTGACACGTGTCCTCCAACATTAATGGCATGACACTGTCAAGACGGCACACGATCCCCACAATATCACATTTTTGCCAAACGTCTCCCACCATAATGATTATCCTTTTAATATTATTTTTTTCTCAACGCCGTTCCTCATTCTCCACCTATATATACTCATCCTCCCCAACCATTTCCTCTTTACGCCTCCTAAACCTGCAACTTACTTAAGACACACTGAAAAACGCAAAACCTGCAACTTCAATAGCAATGGCTTCCTCTGCCTCCCATGAATCGAACAACAACGACAGCCATGTGCAATCAACCAGCGTAGACAGTCGTGCACTGGTATTCCTCCCTATCAAGCCAAACAATCATACAATCGACCTTCGAACCAACCTGTTTGAAGACAGGTTTGCAATTATGATTGAGTTTTTTCAAAACTGCATCCTCCAACCCGCCTTGACCTTAACGGATAATGGCGTACCTTTCAAGTACGTCCAACAATATTGGCAAACTTGTGAATTCTACCCCCAAAGCCGTGGAATCATGGGGGACATAGACGCCCCAAACGATATGGTTTGCTCCATCAAGATATCCCGAGCAAAGGTCTCAAAAGTCCTTTGCATCTCTACTCGCCAAGAACTCAGCATTGACCACTACGCCGAGCCACCTACAACTTCCGACATCCTATGCTTCATCAGAATGCTAGGTTACAAATCGTGACCTACGTAATGCCTCTAATTCAATAGGCAGTTCTTGCCCCCAATGTGGAACATGTTCTTTTCCATATTGAACAGAGCCCTCACCTGCAAACTGGGGTCGATGGATCAAGGCAACATCAACATCATGATGATAATGTACGGCCTTTTCTTCAACCTACCGCTGGACTATGCTTTCCTCATCTACAATGAGAATCATGCAGCGGTAGTCAAGAAATGTAAGCTCAAGGTCGCCGGAAAGCCATTGATCTCCGTTCTCTTCCCTCGATTCCTCGCTCTCTTCATAAGGGACGCGATGAGGAGACATGATCTGCCAGCCGATAAACCATACACTCCACAGTTTCTTTTGAACGGCTATCGACCAACGATCTCCAAGGAAGGCTACACCACGGAGAGGACAGTTTCACGTGCCATGCTCAGCGTCATACCAGAGACGTCTGAGATAAGGCAGAAGTATGAACACTCTCTGCTATCCCAAGAATCGAGGAAAGCTACCCCAGAGCACTGAGAGCCGTCCCCTGACACCAATGAGGGAGCACAGGAGTCGTCTTTATCGGATGATGAAGATGATGATGATGACACTCCTCGTGCATCCCCGATCCTTCACATACAATTCCTATCCACTCTTCCCAAAGGGCAACCTCCACCACTACCCCTCGCGATCAAGGCCAAAGGGGTATTGAACAAAGACGACCCAGTCTGCTTCTTATCCCTACCAGCCATCCAGAGGCCACTCTTCGGGCCTCTAGAGATGATATAGCCGAGGAACCTCACCATCCATCGCCCCTCTCCCAACAGAGAGGCAATGAAGAAATAAGAGCCACTTCGTCTCATAGCTCGCCACCACCCTTCACACACCCAGAAGCATGTGTTGCTTCTGGCACTGATGATCCTCAAGATCGTTCAATGCGATCTCCTCTTCGTGCACAACACCCCCCTTCGATACTCGATCTAGCGAAGGGGAAACACATCTACTTCTCTTTTTCGGCCTCTGAAGCCGAAGAATAAGAAGAAGAACATGTTGCAACATCAGAATATAGCTCCTCACTAGAGGGCTATCGAGGACTTGGTGGAAGTCCTTCAATGCCAACATTCGCACAAGGCATTGAGGGCGCCTCTGGAGCTGAGGCTCAACCTACAGCATCCGTTGCTGCAGGGGTTACCCCTGTGGCTGATCTGGTCACAAAGGTTGAGTTCCAAGCCTTTGTTGACTCGATTCAGCGGTCCTTGGAAGACCTAAAACTCATCATCCAAGGGATTGTCGACAACCCCCCATCCATTGACCTTACCCCCCTGACAGTCCCTTGCAACCCTCGAAACCCAAACTAGAGACAACACAACCCGCCTCCAAATGTTACAACAAACCGTCACCCAACACCATAACACCTCATCCACTTTTGCCACCCAAAGAAGCCAACTTATGATGAACTCCATCGCCACCCTCACGGCCCAGACAACTGCGACCGATGAGACCTTAGCCTCCATCTCCACCCAGATAAACACCATCTCCCAAACCCTTGACACCCTTCCAGCCACCATTATCTCCCAAATCCCTCAACCTAACCCACCCCCAACTTCATCAATCGATGAAACTTTAGCCTCCCTCTCATCCCAATTGGCCACTATCCAAACCACCCTAACCCAACTCCCAGCCACTATAATAACCCAAATACCCCAACCACCCCCACCTCCACCACCCACCAAAGTACCATCCTTCGATGATGCCCTTAATTCCTTCGATGCAGAGTTGAAGGACATCATCACCAACCTTCCCTTTCCTCCATCCACATCCACCTCCACCTCCGTACCCCCATCCGCTTCATTATTGTGGATGGAGTTTGCCACCAGAGCTGATCTCAGGGCTCTGTCAAAGGCACTTATCTCATCGTTCAATGAGATAAGTGCAAAGTTTTCTTCCAGGTCGATTGAGCTAACAAATGCGTTGAAGAAGAGTCTACTCTAACAACAGGACCGAACGAACTCTCTTCTTCGCACACTAGAACAACGGCGCAACAGGGAGCACATACACAACTACTGGGAGCGCATAAGGCTGAAGAAGAAGCCCAGCAGAGCCTCATGCTCATCAAGCTGCCCTCAAAAGAGGCCAAGACAGGAAGATCCAGACCCCGATGAACATGGTCTAGGTCCTCATGAGGGGGAGAATCAAGCCACCACTGCGCAACAAATGGAATCTGCTGCACCATCACCACCACCTCAAACACAAGAACAACCACCACTCACAACCCAAGGAACCCAAGCGAGGGAACCAGAGGCTCAGCCCTCTAAAAATGTACACAATGTACATGTTCCTTTCGCCACCCCCAAGAACCCATCGAGTTGAAACCATCTACCCCACAAACAGAAACCAACCCACCTTTCACTCCATCACCAACACCAAACCTACCCTTAAGCCCTTCACCAACCCCACGCACCATAGAACCCTTCACCACCCTACCCATTCAACCACAACCCACAATCATCCAACCTTCATCACCACAATAACCTCCAGCCCAAAAACAACCCTGTGAACCAGAAACCACCCAAACAGAAACCCATGAACTAGAAACTACCCATTATGAACCCAATGAACCAAAACTACCACAAAACCAAACCAACCCAAACCATTCCATCACAAACCCACTCACAACCCTTAGCCTAAACATAGCCCACATCCCAACCAACCCAGGTGCAAGCGGATGTTCCCTCTTCATTCAAGCACCCTCCTCAAGGGGTCGTCGATGAAATCATCGCCAACATGGAGTCGCTCAGGAGACGTCCAGAGGTGCCGTCGAGGGAACCAATCATGATGGAAAACATCCATCAATATCTATATCATGATCGCGATGAAGGTTTGACTCTCAATCCTCCAATACTTTCAACAGAATCCATGAACCTCCTACGCCATAGGTTTGTTAGACAGACTACCCAATCACCAAGGGCTATCTTTTTAAACGATGGAATAAGGTTGGTCATGGACATCAAGATGAGGACCTTCACAAACAGAGCCATCAAGTATATCGAGTACACAGAGGAGCGAGCCCTCCGTCAAATCAGCATCTTCAATGACAATGACTTGATCAATCTCAGTGACAGGATCAGGGCATACGATTTGGGATGGCGAACAGAGCGATCGTGCAGATGATGGAGCCCTTGGTGAAGCATAAAGCCAATAGTGAATTTGAAATTGCTCTTCGGCTTGGCATCGACAGACTTTCCTGCATTCCACCCGATGAAGACTTTCTTGGCCTGCAGGTGAAGAGGTATGCCTCTGTACTTACTCAACCAGAACTGGGTCTGGTATATAAAAATGAGTTTGGGACGAAAAAATTCTTTAGGCTGACTGAGGCCTTCAAGTACTCAAATGAAACACTTGAATGGTTTCAGAAAGCTATCAAAGACAGGTTAGACAGACCTCATGTGGCGATAGAAGAGGGATAGCCACTAATTCATGAGATCTCTATAGTCGTCCAATATATAGGACTGTTAATGTGCTTTTGGGATATATCACAAGGGAGACCTTGAATGTAGTCTTATGTTTTGTATTGTAATTTCTTTCATTTCATCGTTATAAGAATTCATCATTTTGTTCCAATGAAAATTTGGCAAAAGATGCTGTGACAGCAATCAAATTCGGAATTCCAGGTTAGCTTTTATTAAKATTATATTAGTGTTATTGAAGTTAATTTATAGATTAGGAATTAGTTAGGTTAGTTTAGTCGAAAATTTTTAAGAATTTCCGGCAGTTGCTTAGAAAGTCCGGTTTCGACTCGAAATTATCTGAAACGTCATATACAGTACCAAATGCTCTAATTTATACCCAATTTATATAAAACACTAAGTTTTAGTGTTTTAAATATAAAACCTTTCTATTTAAATAAATTTGTCATTGTGGGCTTTTAAAATGAAGAAAAATGTCAAAATTGAGAAATCGGGCTTTTGTGCATTTTGGGTTTAGTTTTTATAAAAAAAATATATATATTGAGGTTTGGGTTGAGCCTCCATGGCCGGCCCCTCTCTACCTCATTTCCCTCTCATTTTCCTTTTATAAAAAACATCAATTATCATTAAATCCCATAACTCTCATTCTAATTTCCAAAAAACTTCCACTCCTCTCTCTCTCCTTAAACCCAAGAGTCTTTTTGAAGATCATCCACTTCTCCATCCTCATTTCAGCCGATTTTCATCATAATCTTCATCATCTTGGCAAGTTTTTGAAGCTTCAACAATAATCTCAAACAATACAAGGTAATACCTTCATTCCTTTTACTTTTTCTTGTATGTTTTGGG
>NW_020201819.1:12703-14026 GCF_001531365.2 Cynara cardunculus var. scolymus
CATGTAAAAGTGTTTATTTGATGGTGGTAATCCATGACCCAAACGTAATAACTCAAATAGGTAGGAAGAAATCATGATTTTATGTGGTTTATTTCATAAAAACTTCATATTCTGTTGCTGACAGATTCTGTGCTTGTGCACAAATCGTTCATATCTTGTAAATGGCTTGTTCAAATGTTATGAGGTTTCTTTTAGAAGTTTATTTACTGAGTTGGGGTTGCAATGCATTTGGTCTCACTCAAAATCATTGAGTTTTGACACCCCAAATGCTCAAAACGTTATATCTATGCATATGAGATTTCCCAGTAGGTAAACCTTACTTTGAATGGTCATAACTTTCTGGATAATTATCTAAAATTGTTTATTTTTTATCTGGATGTTAGTTTAATGAGATACTTTCAAATGCCACCGATTTCACTCGATATGGTGGTGATTTGAGGTTTCATTTACTTAAAATAAGATGAACAAGCAATCTGTCCGATTTTGAYAGATTTGTATATATGTGTTTCATCGACCATATCTCTCTCATAACTCAATAAAAAAGAATTATTCTTCTTTTGAGAGTTATATTTATGGGTTATATCTTACATTCAAGTGGAATCACATAAAACTCTATAGGTGTGTCACCTGCACGATCTGTTACCCCCATCCCCGTGTCACCTCCACGGTCAGGGTATGGGACGAGGGTTCGAGTCACCGCTCGGAAGAACGTACCGATCCTAATTAGGAGGACCTTTAGCATCCCACATAGGGATGAGGATGGACCCTCCTGAATTAGGGACCGGAGTGTGACACCACCGCCACCAGAGGATCGAACTCCGATCATTCGACCGTCCGGCATGACTCCTGCCGAGAGTTATATGTTCTCAGGGATGACGCACGACGTTCTAATTCATCGGATGAAGCTCGAGTCGCACAACCATCTCATTAAAGGTCTCACGAATATGATGACCACTCACCATGAGACTATGAACAAGACCATAGAACTACTTGTTTGCACTATGATATCCGTTCGGCGACTGCATGCGTATGTTTTTTTATTGATGATGATGATGATGGTTATTCTTGGATGGATGATTCTATGGGTTAGGCATTAGAAGGAGTTCTCTTGAATAGAATTTTTTGATCAGCACCATTGAACTTATATTTTGGGGTGTGTTGCCCGTTATCTTGGACATTGTAGTTCTTTTCTTTTGGTTTGAATGCTTTGATAGGCATTAGAAGGAGTTCCCTTCAATAAGTGATGAATTTGGTTATTCCTATTGATAGGGAACCGTTGAGTTAGCACGGTATTCGGATCGCATTGCTTTATCTTACAAAGCT
>NW_020201819.1:15386-17142 GCF_001531365.2 Cynara cardunculus var. scolymus
GTCTAAAAGTTAAAAGATTTCTTACTCCTTAAGAAAAGCATAGTTTGCTTGTGTGAGTTTGCATTCTTTTTATTTTGATTTGTTTAATGATTTTAAAATTTTCTTTTTAAATATCGCAACATTATGTCTTCTTACCGAGAGTATTCCGCCAATGGCCATGGCGATGACTCGGGTTTTGATAGAGGAGACCATTCCGTCTCCAACGATTCAGATCCGTCCGAGCACARCTATTATAGTGACGACACCGAGGAGTCACCTGCACGATCTGTTACCCCCATCCCCGTGTCACCTCCACGGTCAGGGTATGGGACGAGGGTTCGAGTCACCGCTTGGAAGAACGTACCGATCCTAATTAGGAGGACCTTTAGCATCCCACATAGGGATGAGGCTGGACCCTCCCGAATTAGGGACCGGAGTGTGACACCACCGCCACCAGACGATCGAACTCCGATCATTCGACCGTCCGGCATGACTCCTGCCGAGAGTTATATGTTCTCAGGGATGACGCACGACGTTCTAATTCATCGGATGAATCTCGAGTCGCACGACCATCTCATTGAAGGTCTCACTAATATGATGACCACTCACCATGAGACTATGAACAAGACCATAGAACTACTTGTTTGCACTATGATATTCGTTCGGCGACTGCATGCGTATGTTTTTTTATTGATGATGATGATGATGGTTATTCTTGGATGGATGATTCTATGGGTTAGGCATTAGAAGGAGTTCCCTTGAATAGAATTTTTTGATCAGCACCATTGAACTTATATTTTGGGGTGTGTTGCCCGTTATCTTGGACATTGTAGTTCTTTTCTTTTGGTTTGAATGCTTTGATAAACATTGGTGTCTGAGCAGGTACTAGCATCACTCCCAAACATAGTAAGCCAAGTAGTAGCGGGTCTGAATGCTAACCGAGAGAGCAACCCGGGAACAGGCACAAATAGAGATAGGGAATGCACATATAAGTCGTTCCGAACCTGTAACCCTAAGGAATTTTATGGAACTGAAGGAGCGGTTGGACTGTTAACCTGGATAGAAGGAATTGAATCTGTCCTCCATATCAGCAACTGTGCCGAAGGAAACAAGGTGGAATTCGCTGGTTGTCTTCTGCAAGGACGAGCACTGACTTGGTGGAACACACAGGTACAAACCCGAGGCCGAGATGCATCTAATAGACTATCATGGGAGGAGTTTAAGAAAATGCTCAAGGAGGAGTACTGTCCAAGGAGTGAAATTCAGAAACTAGAAGCAGAATTGTGGAACCATCAGATGAAGGGAAATGACGTGGACTCATACACTGCACGTTTCCATGAGTTAGCCAAATTGGTGCCACATTTGGTGACGCCAGAGGAGAACCGAGTAGATCGATACGTTTGGGGGCTTGTCTCCTGTAATCAGAGAGAATGTGACTTCGGCTGATCCGAAAACTTTACAAGAAGCAGTAAAATTAGCAACCAGGCTCACCAACAATGCAAATCGTTCGGGATCATTCACAAGTAACAAGATAAAAGGAAGGAGGATAATGGAGGAACCTGCTAGAAGACAGTTTGGAAGAAGGATGGATCTTTTCGGATGTGCATTGATTACAGATAACTCAACAAGTTGACCATCAAAAACCGTTACCCTCTCCCCCGAATCGACGACTTGTTTGATCAACTACAAGGTGCTACGTACTTCTCAAAGATCGATCTTCGATCAGGATATCACCAGATGAGAGTTCGCGAAGAAGACATTGCTAAGACGACATTTA
>NW_020201819.1:18172-19246 GCF_001531365.2 Cynara cardunculus var. scolymus
GATAGAGTATGAATTCCAAAAGTCTACCATCTAAGATCGACAATCATGGACGAAGCACACCAATCGAGGTACTCAATCCACCCAGGAATGCATAAAATGTACAAAGGATTAAAAGAGCACTATTGGAGGCCAGGAATGAAGAAAGATGTGGCCCTATACGTGAATAAATGTTTGACTTGTGCGAGAATCAAGGCGGAACACCAGAAACATCCGATCTTCTACAACAACCAGAAATTCCAGAATGGAAGTGGGAGCAGATCTCGATGGACTTCGTGACCAAGTTACCCAGAACCAGAAAAGGGCACGACTCGATTTGGGCAATTGTGGATCGACTCACGAAATCCGCACATTTTCTACCTATTCGAGAAGATTTTAATGTAGAGAGGCTCGCACAACTGTATGTCAATGAGATCGTTATGCTGTTTCAATAATTTCAGACAGAGATAGCCGTTTTACCTTGCGATTCTGGAAATCACTACAAAAGATGGGCACAAGGATAGATTTAAGTACTTCGTATCATCCTCAAACCGATGGACAAACGAAAAGGACTATTCAGACGTTAGAGAATATGTTGCGTGCTTGTGTAATGGAATTCGAAGGTAGCTGGGATGATCACCTACCGCTGGTTGAATTTTCCTACAACAACAGCTATCATACAAGGATACAGTACGCGCCGTACGAAGCCCTTTATGGACGTAAGTGCAGATCACCACTCAATTGGTTGGAAGTTGGTGATAGTCAATTAATTAGACCAGACATTATTCAGGAGACAACAGATAAGATCAAGATGATCCAAGAAAGGTTAAAAGCGGCCAGAGATCGCTAGAAAAGCTATGCGGAAAACCGTAGGAAGCCACTGGAATTCCAAGTTGGAGATCAGGTGTTATTAAAGGTATCACCATGGAAAGGACTCTTGCGTTTTGGAAAGAAAGGGAAATTAAGTCCGAGGTATATTGGTCTGTTCAAGATACTGGAAAGGGTGGGACCAGTCGCTTACAAACTTGATCTACCGTAAGAGCTCAATGCCATTCATGACACCTTCCATGTTTCAAATCTCAAGAAATGTCTGTCAGA
>NW_020201819.1:21310-33467 GCF_001531365.2 Cynara cardunculus var. scolymus
CACGATGGCTATAACTCAGTGCTATAAACCATATAAAAATATGGGAATTTATCTCATTCTTTAGGTCTCTTTATTGGATCATCTTTTGTAACTTAAGTTTCTGTCCAGAATCTGAAATTCTGGATTTGGATAAATTTTGTAAAATTGATATTCTATGGGATTATAGCATCATTTACGGTATAAATTAACTCTTTAATGAGCATATGGACATTATGTATATTTGGACTATGGATAATATTTTGGAACAAAAGTGGACAAATATGGACTTAGGATTTAGTAAACCCCCCATAGGTAGAGATGAATCAATAAGTGATGAATTTGGTTATTCCTATTGATAGGGAACCGTTGAGTTAGCACGGTATTCGGATCGCATTGCTTTATCTTACAAAGCTCTATATTGAAAKGTGAGTTTCACAGCCCCTTTTTACTAATTTCTCRTTTTGTGGTGAAAAGCATGGTTAACGAATGTTTGATAGATTTATATCGTTATATGAATCTTGTTATGAGCTTTTAAATTGTACACATTATTGATATGTTGAGTAAAGTCCCTGTTTACACTACTATTAACTCTTTCGAGCCTATGATTCTTGTGGATAGCGCTATTTGGTTGTCATACCCACCTTGTTTCCATTGAGTAGGGGTGCACTTGATCATTAAATTTGCTCTACCCATGTGACACGAAGCGGTCACCTCTGAGGTAGTCCGTTAGGAGTGCTACCCATGTGACACGAAGCGGTCACCTCTGAGGTAGTCCGTTAGGAGTGCTACCCATGTGGCACGAAGTGGTCACCGCTGAGGTAGTTTGGCATGAGTTCTACACATGTGGGGTTCGAGTCCCCACCACTGAAGTAGTTCGTAAGAATGTTCTACACATGTGACACGAAGCGGTCACCTCTGAGGTAGTTCGTGGGGCGTTTCTAGGTTTAGTAGTGGCCCAACAATATAAATCATGTGTACGACGTTGTTTTTAAGATATTGCTCATAAATTTATAACTGAGATTGCTGCATTTAAAATCATTTTATGCATATAAAACCTGTGAACTCACCAACTCTTGTAGTTGACACTTGTTTGACATGCTTTTTCAGGGTAAGAAAGATTTTCGGTGACATATGTTTGAAGACGTGTCACATTTAGAAATTTCAATCTTATTTTATGTTTAGTGTTGCAAACTTGTATTTGGGATTGTAAACTTTAAATATTTTGTATTTATGTTTTAAATTGTATGGWTGTGTTGTTTATACACTATTGCTATGAGACTCTACCTATCATACCCCGTGTTTCCGCTTTAGCGGGTTTTCTTTAGAATAGCCTTTGTTCTTCATCTATACTTTAAATGTTCCTAGAATAGTTAATGCTTGTTCCTTCATTACTTAGGGGGAGATTGTTAGACCCCATAAGTCTTATGCATGGAAGTAATGAAGACAAACAAGTGATGAAGAACCAAAAGGCCGATGGAAAACTTCAAGTCAAAATGACTAAGTCTGAAGATCAACCAGAGGGTCGATGAACTGACCAGAGATGCGATGGAAAGTACATCTTCATAACCCCTCTGGGTACTAACACTTGGAGTTTCTTTCACTAGTTCAACCAGAAGCAAACGATGAAGATATGAAGATAAGATTGAACTCATACCATATGAAAGACAGCTGGAGATGACCAATCAACAGCTGGATTCTATAAAGTTTATCTTGTATTGATGTTTATCCATGTTTAGATAAGCTTTATCTGTTCGTAGAAGATTAGCTAAATAGTCTCACTAGATAGTTATCTTCTTAGTTAGATTTACTAGTATAAATAGGTGGTTAGGCCTATTGTAATCTTTGACTTTTTTATGTTTTTCATATCATTGAAATAAAGTGAAATCATTGACACTCAAGTATATTCTTAGAACGTTTATTAATTGTTATTGAGTGTTCATCATTTTATTCATCCAAACACTATAATTTGGTTATTCTTAACTTAATTATAAGTGTCATTGAGAGATCTGGGATCAACACCTCTAATCGATTTGGACTTGAATTGCTCACCTCTGGGTTCGATTTTGATTTGCATTGCTTAATAGTGTCTAAATTGCTCACAGGTTTGGACTTAATTTGATTTGGTTTAGACTTCTTTTCTGTCCATCTAAATCGAACACAGGCCTAACCAGATTTTGTCTAAATCGAAGCTACCTTCATCCGATTTACTTGTATTTTAAGTTCACCAGTCACTAGCTTGAAATCTTTCATTAATCGCAGGCTATCCATCTTTAATCACTCATCTGTAAATCGTTCATCTTCATTTCACAGGGGTATCATCTTGATCGCATAGGTTATCAGATTTCTAGATTCATTGCTCATTTTGTATATAAAGTGTAAATCGCACACCTTGTTATTCGGATTTGGACTTACCTCGGTCATAGGCTCGGAAACAAGCTTGATCGGACATTGCATCCTCAGTCAACAGCTTGTCTAAATCGCACCAAAGGGATTCCGATTTAAGCTTTCATCGATCATAGGTGTAGTCAGATTATTAATCTAAATCGCAGACTTGACTGAATTTAGAAGTCTTAGCTACTGTGACTTAGGCGGATTTCATATTCCTCGTTCAAAAGCTTGTCCGGATTAAGGCAACATCGCACAATTTATGTCCGGATTAGACTTTGTCTTGTGTGATTCCTTCTTCATCGCACAGCTAAATCGGTCAGCTTGTTCGCTTGCAGCCTATTGTAGACATTCATCGCACAAAGGACTTGTTGTTTTCTTCGATTTGTTTTAAATAGTTTACCATTTTTCTTCTATTTGAACTTAAATCGCTCACATCTTTTTTCGATTTTTTTTAATCGTAGGTTGTACTATTCTTCTGTTTTGTTTGTTCGGTCACTCTGTTTGTATTAAGTTTGGCCGTTTTTTAGATTAATCACAGTCAGTGTTAATCCAAGATTGTAAATCGGACATAAGCCTATCCGATTTTGTTGTAACTCGGTCATAGGCACAGCCGATATCATCTTCCTCGCTCACAGGTCGCTCATCTAGTCTGTCCGATTTAGGCTTGCTTTGCAACTCGGCCAGCGATCTGTGTTCATCGTGCATCCGAGCTCGCATCTTCCTTGACCGGATTTTGTTTTGGCCCTAATTTGACTTTGAGCCCTTAATCATTCTTTTTGGGTTGTTCCTTCTTGGGCTTTTGATATATCAAGTCCATTTGTTTTGACTATATTTTTTTAACCCTTTTTGGTTTTAATATTCTTTTTTTCCTTCTAGATTTTATTTGTGGATCACTTTTCTTTGGTTTCTCAAGAATTTATATGTTTTCATCGTCTTTACTGATTTTTGAGGACTTAACTGATTTTATCTGATTTTGATCTGTTTTGATCTATTCCGAACTGTTTTGATATTTTTTTTGAACTTATTTGCGTTGCGTAAACTGTTTTAATCAGTTTTAACAGTTTTCGCAATTTTTCTGATTTCTCAACAGTTTTTGAGCTTATTGATTGTTTTTTATTTCTTTGATTGATTTCACAGCATTAGATTCATTGATCAATCTGAAATGGCAGCTTATCTAGAGAAGGAGAATAGAGAATTGAGAGTTAAAGTTTATGAGTTGGAAAAGAGCACACAGGACTACAAAGACAAATATATCAATATGTTCTATGAAAATTATGCAAATAAGGAATTTATTTAAAGATTTAAAATAGGAACATAAAGAAAGAAGTGAACGTATTGAAAATGATTTCATGTATAGGGTTGAAAAGCTTGAGAAAACTCTGAGTTCTGTGAGAAAAGAGTGTGATGACGAATAGAAAACTTGGAGTAAATCAAATACAGAATTGTTTAAAAAACTTCAAGAGGTTAAAAGTGCACTACAGACTGAGAGAAACTTTCCAAGGAATAATACTGAGACTGAGGACTTCACTGATAAACTTCATAAGTCTGAGAGTGATCTAAGTGAGTTAAGGAAGTTACTGGACTTAGAGAAAGAAAAAGTTTCGGAAACTAAAAAGAGTTTCAATTTTGAAAGAACAGAATTTGAGAAAGAGAAGAAGAGATTTCATGAAGTAGAGAAAAGATTTGGTGTTGAACGCGTATCTTATGAAAATAAGATCAACTCTCTTGAGCTGAATGCAAAATTGCTTTTGAATTAAATCTCGGATTTTGAGCAGCTGATTATCTTGGAACGAACCAAGATAGATAAAGAGAAGAATGACACTAGACAAGAATGTCTGAGCCAAAATCAAGAACTATTTGATTGCATTGCTCAAAAGAATAAGGCTTTAGATGAAGAGAATAAGTTGTTTGCTCTTGAGAAGAGAAATACTGCAAAGAAAATATGCAGTAATAGCAAAAGAGCTTGCAGAAAAGAAAAAATGGCTCGACATTGCTTCTGAGAATGAAAAGAGCAGCTCAGATGAAGAGAGAAGAGAGTTTGATAATGAGAAGAAGAAATTTGAGAAGCTTAAGAAAAAGTTAGAAGGTAAACTCCTTGATACTTCAAGGAATTGTCTGATCTGAAGACAAAACTTGAAACTGAATTGAAGATGAGAACTGAACTTAAAGAGAAGTATGATTTAGTTGCTGATGAACGAGACCACCTTTTGAAGAAAGTTAAAGACTTTTCTTGTGCTCAAAGCTCAACTGGTTCTCCTTCACAGTGTAAAACCAGCTTTTATGACTGTTCCAAATTGAACAGTTCTTCAAGCAGCCCTAAATCTACTGTTTCTAAGAACTACTCTTGTTCTTATAATCAGTACTATCAAGGATACGTCATTGGATCACCCAATTATTCTTCAAAAGTTAAAAGCATTTGGGTTAATAAATCTGAATCTGTTTCGTCTAGAAATTATGTTGTTACTAACAATAATCTTCCTTGTTTTGTGAGATCTACTACTGACTTGATAAATCTTAGCAAGAGAAGGATCATGTGCTCTACATGCAAAACTACTGATTTTCTAAACAGGAAACGGTACAACAGATGGACTGAAGACAACAGATTTCAGAAGAGTTGGAAAGATAATAACAGGTATGATTATAATAATTGTTATGGATCTTACAACGTGTATGATCATCCCGTTAATAGCGCGAAAAAGAAAACATCTAATAAAAATAGATGGTTTGATAGTTACAACATCCCACAACCTGATACTAACAAAGGACCCAAGTTTGTTTGGGTACCAAAATCTGTTTGATCTTATTTTGCTGGTGCGTCATTATTGCGCTGATTAGAGATTCATACATATGATGCACAAATTCAGGGGCAGGTTGTAATTTTTCCAAATTGAGGTTTCTGAATATATCTATTCAGGACCCGTACTTAACCGATTATGGTTTCTAAACACCTAGTTTAGGATCCATGCTAAAAATGTTTCCATTTTTGTTTACTTTTAGTTGAACTGAAACATTTCTTAAATATATTTCCTAGGTGAAGTCTCTAGAAATTTTTGAATAAGTGCTTTCGAAAAGTGAATATATTTTTATAGAAATGAGTACATTTTCTGAGCAGGTATTTCCTAAGATTTTACTTGCGTAATTTCTCATTGCACATAACTCCAATACATGTTTCAGCTATTCTTGAAACTGTTATTATCACGTCTCGTAAATAATAATCATTTTCGATGATAATATGCTCGTTAGTAGTCAAAGGTTGTTTTTCTGATTTTTTTTACCTTGATTGATATTCACTTCATACTTTTTTTATCAAAATCTGTAAACTTGTTCTCACAGATCTTCATTCATTTCTGTCACATACTGAATAATCTGATTTTGAACATCACCTTTTCATTGATTGTGCTTAAAAGCCAAATATCTTGATCAATTTTTTTATCTGATCATTGTGCATTATCAGCAATACTATTTTGATCAACTCTTGTGATCATATGAGCATACTGTATTTAGGAGGGACTGAGATCTTGACAGAAATACCTCTATGGATTGTCAGAACCGACAAATCTACCCAAGAGGACAACCATATCTGAGTGAGCTTTAACTCAAAATGGGTTTGTGTGTAGAGCTGAAAATGAAAATCAGAGGGGTAGTTGTTGTGAATTAAAAGAATTGATGAGAGTTGTGTCAGGATTAAAAGAATAAACGGAATCTTGTTCCAAACTTCAAAATACCGGGCATACCACATAATCTATTAGTTCTCAATTCTTTCGAGACTAATATTGAGAAAGGCAACGCCTAGGCCAATTCCTGTCACAACCCCACCAGCTAGTCATTTATCTCTTAACAGATAAGTGTTTCAATAATACTTGGGGCACGCAAATCACAATCTATCAGATTCTCATTTGGAGATTCTTTATATTGAAACAGAAGACATATGTCACCCCCCCCCCCCGTCACGTGTTTTTGATCACTAATTGAGTCTGATAAATATGTGTAGTCCACACGGTTTATCTTATTGAACCTAAACAGAAGCATATGTTGCTATATCTTTCTACACTACACAGATTTTGTAAATTATATGTTATTTTGCCGAAACATTCATAGATATACTTTTTGTAAGATATCGATGATTGAATGGAAGACCTGGTGAGATGAACCTCATAAAGTCTCATATATACAGTACATCCATTGTACTGAGTATATTTGTTATACTCACAGGCCAATCTTTTTATAAGATTGAAAACAATTTCATAAGTTGAAATTGGTTGTTACCTTTCTAATCCCTTAATCTGTAAAGATTATACAAGTGGATTTAAAAACATCTACTTACAATTTTATGAATTGACGGTTCTAGCTGAAGATTTCGTTCATTCTGAAGTATGATGCTAATGATTATCATTCCGTCATAAGTGGGAGTATGTAATAATGAATGAAATGTTCAATTTTGAACGATATAAGGGGAATATGTTATAAGATCAAGGGGGAGTAACATCAAAAGTCGGCAAAAGACTCAAAACGAGTGTGACTGGAAATTATTACTGAAGATTATTCCTGTGCTACAGTGTCTGAGAGTTTTTTGAATGTGAAGATCATCTTTATAAAAGTTTACTGATAAAGATTTCTTTTGAAAGAGAAATTTTGTTCGTTATCTGAAGAAGTTCGTTTTTGGAAAGAATGTTAGAGTTTGTTGTCTGAAGATTCTTTAAAGATCATATCTTGAAAATTGTTTCTGAAGATTATTGCTGATTTTGATCTACATTGTCAAAAGAGAAAATAATCGTTGTTCTACATTCGTGAGGGAGAATGTTAGAAGATTTTCTTAACAAAAGATTGTCTGAAAGATTTCAAAGTGAATATTGTTTTTTAGTTTTTTTGAAGAAGTTATAAAGTGCTTAAAGCGACAAAGTTCAAACGAGATTCAAAGCGCGTAAATTCTTTCAAGCCTGAATACAAATGGGGAGAATATTAGGACTGAATTTCAGTGTTAAAGTTGTATTCGTCTTGAAAGTTACTATTGTCTATAATTAAATAGACATCGTGATTGACTTTGGGTATATAGTTTGACTTTGACTAAAGGTTAATACTTTGACCCTATAAATAGATTTTGTCCTTTGTAATTTTAGTAAGAGCTTCATTTGTAAATAGTACGTGCATATTGAGAGATTTATGAGCATTGACCAGATTGACTTTCTCTCTCAAATCTCCTTCTAGTGTTCTTGATTGAAAATCATATTTGCCATGGATTGTTGAAGATATATTGAAGATTGATCATCTTAGGGACTTACAAGATCAAAGAAGACTGCGACGCCATCTTCCAAAACCCCATCCTCCTTCAGGTCCAGGGATGATAAATACCTGAAGCTGAATGAGAAGTACAAGAAGATGAAGAATCACCAGCGAAAGGCCAAGGGTCTTATTGCTAAAGAGCATGATTGGGCTGATTCATCTGATGAGGAAGATGCGACCTTTCTTTGCTTAACGGCCAAGGATGTCAAAGAAGAAGCTTCAGAGACATCTACATCAAATGATCCCTCATCCTCTTTTCCTGCTCAGGTATGTATCCTGAATGAACCCTCTTCTTCTTCTTCTAGCCTTTCTGCACTAGACACATTGACGGTGGATCTTTACAATGCCCTCAATGGCAAATCTAAAGTAGAAATGCTTAATCTTGATCTTCAAGAACAGTTAAAGATTTGTCATTCTAAGATCAAGGAGTTGACGAATGTTGAAGAAAATCTAGAGGATCAGGTCATTGTAAACCAAGCCATCACTGTTGAACACGATCAGGCTATCGCTGAGCGTGGGTGAGCAATCGCTGAACTCAAGGCTAAGAAGGCTACCATTGAAGGGTGGTGCAAAGCCTCTGCCAAAGCCTCTGAGATCATCAACGCTCAGATCCCGACCAAGATAAAGACTAGTCTAGGATTTTCCTATGATCAGGAAGAATGTGTCACTGATAGGTCCATGCTCAAGTTTGGTACGTTTGTCTCTTCCATTCTTGACACTTCTTGCTCTCATTCTTCTTTAACTGAGAGTTATCTTGATGGAACTCTTTCGAGTTCATGTTGCAAAGACAAGGGTAAATCCATTGTCGTAAACAAGTCTAATAGATTTAGGTCTATGTCTTCAGCTTACAAACCTTCCTCTTCAAGGACTAAGAAATCTTAATCCTCTCAAAAGTATAGGTGAATGCTTCACCTAAGGACTCCAAAGCCTCAAAAGTTCCTCCAAGTACTAATGAGAAGGGAATCCTTGGAGCTGGTCCCTCTTCTAATCTAATACTTCCTGGCCCTAAAGCTACCTTCAGCTATAGGAAGTGTAAACACTGTGGTGAAAATACACATATTGCTAGTAAGTGTCCTTCTGCCGCCAAGGCTGGTCCACCAGCTAAGGGCAAGAAAGTAGCTAAGGCTGAGAAATCAACCAAGGCAAAATCCTCCATTAAGGCTGCAAAAGCAACCAAAGTGAAGAAAACCACTGGAGCCTCTTCCTTAGGCTCAGTAAAGACAACAACTGCTACTGAGACTTCAGCAACAAATGTTGTAGTTCCATCCACTGTAGCCTCTTCATCAGGCTCAGTGAAGAGTTCCACTTACTTTATCTCTCTAGCGTTAAAGGTTGTTCCCCTTTCCACTAAAACCTCTCCAGGTTTAGTGATGCCGTCTGCTGATGATGGTTCTTCAACATCAATAGATGATGCCTCTAACAGTGCTAGACCCTAATGGCTAGGTACCGAAAGCATTTTTAAATTGTTCCCTTGTGCAGGATGTCAAAGGCATATGGTATCTAGACAGTGGATGCTCAAGGCATATGACTGGAGACCAAACCCTGCTAATCAACTACAAGGAAGAAAGAGGACCTTCCGTGAGCTTTGGAGGTAACGGAAAAGGATATACCAAAGGTTTTGTTATATTAACCAATGGTGCAACCATGTTTAAATGAGTTGCATAAGTTGAAGGACTGAAGCACAACCTCCTCAACATCAGTCAACTGTGTGACAAAGACTACACAGTAAAATTCTCTAAGAATTCATGTTGCGTCTACGACAAAGATGATAAGGTTTCCTTGACCGGTTCTCATTTGGAGAATGTCTATATCATCAATATGGATTCTTTTATCACTGAGAACAGTTGTTTCTTCTCTAAAGCCTCATCAGATATCAACTGGCTATGGCACAAACAACTTTCTCATCTTAACTTCAAGACACTCAGTGAGTTGTCTAGAAATGATCTTGTCACAGGTATTCCTCAACACTCCTTTGCAAATAAATCTCTTTGCTCAGCGTGTGAAAAAGGAAAACAAACGAGAGCTAGTTTAAGTCAAAGCAAATCTCTTCAGTGACTGCGCCTCTTCAGCTACTGCACATGGATCTCTTTGGTCCAGTCAACGTGCAATCTATCGCAACTTTTCTTCGGTGAGAACTCCTCGGCAAAATAGGGTTGCTGAAAGGAGAAATTGAACAACCATGGAGGTTGCTCGATCAATGCTCAGCGAATCCCATCTCCCTATTCATTTCTTGGCTGAAGCTGTCAACACCGCTTATTTCATTTAAAATCGATCGCTGATCGTCAAGAGGTTCAAGAAGACAACTTATGAACTTTTCCATGGAAGAAATCCATCTATTAGCTTTCTACACATCTTTGGTTGCACTTGTTATATTCTCAACAACCGTGACCAACTCGGAAAGTTCGACCCCAAAGTTGATGAAGTAATCTTTCTTGGATATTCTTTAGTATCTAAAGCTTCAGAGTATTCAACAAACAAAGACAAACGATAGAAGAAACATTCCATGTCACTTTTGATGAATCTCAATCAACTAATTCAAAACCCATCTTAAATGATCATGATGAATTAGAAAACTGGATGTTCTCTCACTATGGACAGCCTGAAGCTTCCTTCAGCGTTCCTCTCAACACTAAAGCCCCTGAAGCTGAAAATGATCCACTTATCAATCCAGTTGCAGCTAGTCACTCCAACGTATCTTCTTTAGAGATTGATGTCGTGCCCATTAGCTATATCCCTCCTTCTACTTCAAATACTAATCAATCAGTGAATGATATGCCTTCAGCATCTGAACCTTTATCAGTCGCTGAATCTGAGGCTCCTTTAGGAATTGTTCCTATTGTTGAAGTCACTACAGTTGAAGCCTCATCATCTGTTCCTGAAGCTATCTACTCAGATGATAACCCTCTACTAGTTCAACAATGGACTAAAGACCATCCAATTCATCAAATTCTTGGAAATCCAGATGCAGGTATTCAGACTCGTCGTGGTCTAGTAATATTTGTCTCTTTGTCAACTTTCTTTCCTTAGTTGAACCCAAGAAAATCAATGATGCTATCTCAGACCCTAGTTGGGTCCTTGCCATGCAAGAGGAGCTCATTGAGTTTGATAGGAACAAAGTTTCGTACCTTGTCCCACATCCTTCTAACAAAACAGTGATAAGCACCAAGTGGGTCTATCGCAACAAGTTGGATGAAGAAGCTGTGGTAACCCATAACAAGGCTTGACTTGTTGCTCAGGGTTTTAGACAAGAAGAAGGGATCGACTATAACGAAACCTTCGTACCAGTGGCTAGACTAGAAGCAATTCGACTCTTCCTAGTCTTTGCTACCCATATAGACTTTAAAGTCTACCAAATTGATGTAAAGAACGGTTTTCTTAATAGAAAACTTCAAGAGAAAGTTTATGTTGAACAACCTCCAGGGTTTCTTGACCCTAAGTATCCAAACCATGTCTATCGTTTGGAGAAGGTTCTTTATGGGTTAAAACAGGCTCCTCGTGCCTGGTATGATACCCTTTCCTCGTTTCTCATCTCTAAGAAATTTGTACATGGAAAGATTGATCAGACCTTATTTCTTAGGAAAGTTAAAGGTCACATCATTCTAGTCCAAATTTATGTCGATGATATTTATATTTGGTTCCACTAATCCCTCTTTGTGTTTTCGATCACTGATTGCATGAAGAAAGAATATCAGATGAAGGACGATGGGAGAACAAGCCTTCTCTTTAGGTCTCCAGATCAAACAATCAGATAAAGGTATTTTTATCAGTCAAAGTAAGTATGTTTGTGACATGCTGAAGAAGTTTGATCCGTCCACTAGTTCATCTATGAAGACTCCAATGGCTCCTCCACTCTCTCTCAACAAGGATCCAAATGGAAAGCCTGTAAACGTAACCATTTACAGAGGAATGATCGGCTCCCTGTTGTATATCACAGCTAGTCGACCAGATATCATGTATTCTACTTGCCTATGTGCACAATATCAATATGAACCTAAGGAATCCCATCTGATTGTTGGCAAACGCATCTTCAGATATCTTAAAGGAACTCCTAACTTGGGTCTCTGGTACCCTAAAGGTTCAGGATTTGACCTAATAGGTTACTCGGATAGTGATTATGTAGGTTGCAAAATTGATAGGAAAATCACCACTGGAGGCTGTCAGCTTYTAGGTGGAAAGTTGGTGAGCTGGACAAGTGARAAGCAAAACTCAGTGTCCACATCAACTGCTGAAGCTGAATATGTAGCTGCTGATAGCTGTTGTTCCCAAATTCTTTGGATGAAAAACTGTGTGTCCCACTTCAATGATCAATCTTCATTAAGCTCCATAACAATGGCAGATCTGGATATTTCTTTAAGAATATTCATATGAGATTTGAGAGAGAAAGTCAAACATTCAAAGCTCTGGTCAAACCCTCTATTACGTAATGTGATTTTTCAAATGAGCTCTCTTCTACTAACAATTACAAAGACATCACCCTATTTATAGGGTCAAACTTCTAAACATAGTCAAA
>NW_020201819.1:33533-34848 GCF_001531365.2 Cynara cardunculus var. scolymus
TGACTTTTACAATTATAGACAATATTTAACTTTCAAGACGAATACAATTTAATACTGATTTTCAGTCCTAACATTCTCCCCCTTTGTATTCAGACTTGAAAGAAATTATGTGCTTTGAGTCCTGTTTGAACTTTGAAACTTTAAGCACATTATGTCATCTTCAAAAGAATTTTTCAACTTAAGATCTTCATGCAATCAACTGTTGAGAAAGATCTTCTAGCATTCTCCCCCTCGAATGTAGAACCGCGATGATCTTCTCTTTTGACAATGTTGAACAGTAATTATCAGAAACAATGTACAAAATGTGATCTTCAAAGGATCTTCAGAATTAATCATCAGTAAACTATTGTAAAGATGATCTTCACATTCAACATCTCTCAGTCRTTGTAGCACATGAATAATCTTTCTGTAATTATCTCCAGTCGCACTTCTTTTGAGTCTTTTGCCAATTTCGAAGTTACTCCCCCTTGATCTTTGCATCAGATTCCCTTTAAAAAGTTCGGAAATAAATATTTCATTCATTATTACATACTCCCCCTTATGATGAAATGAGAATCATTCCATCATACATAAGATGAATGAAATATTCAGCGTAAGTCGTCAATTCAAGAAACTGTAAGTAGATCTTTGCAAATCCACTTATTTAATCTTTTCAGATTAAGGGAATGGGAAGGTAACATCCAATTTCAACAAATGAAATTGTTTTCAATCTTAAAAAAAGATTAGCCTGTGAGTGTAACAGATATACTCAGTACAATGGATGTACTTTATATATGAGACTTTTTTATGCTCATCTCACCAGGTCTTCCATTCAATCATTGATAGCTAAAAATTAGCATATCTATGAATGTTTTGGAAAATTAACATATAAAATGCTAAATCTGTGTAGTGTAGAAGAATAAAGCAACGTATGCTTCTGTTTAGGCTCAAAAAGATAAATCGTGTGGACTACACAAATTTATCAGACTCAATATGTGATCAAAAAGACTTGAAGRGGGGACATATATCCTTCTGATTTCAATATCAACTTTCTCAGAATGAAAAATTGATAGATGATGAGCTGCGTGCCCCACATGTTATTGAAACATTTATCTGTTGAGAGATAAATGAGTAGTTRGTGGGGTTGTGACAAGAATTGGCTTGGGCTTTGCCTTTTTCAATAGTAGTCTCCAAAAATCGAGAACTAATAGATTATGTGGTATACCCGGATTATATAAGTTTGGAACAGGATTTTCATTTTCTTTTAATCCTGACACAACTCTCATCAATTCTTTTAGCTCACAACAACTACCCCTCTCTTTTTCATTTTAGTCTC
>NW_020201819.1:36128-37453 GCF_001531365.2 Cynara cardunculus var. scolymus
TTGATCAAAATATTATTTGTTTAAAGCACAATGATCAGATAAAATTTGATCAAAAAATTTGGCTTTAAGCACAATTAACGAAAGAATGATGCGACAACAATTCGATTATTCGGTATATATGAGATAAATGAATGAAGATCTGTAAGAACTAGTTTACAGATTCGGATATTCAAAAAAAAAATATCGAATGTATATGTATCAATGTAAAAAAATCAGAAAAACAATATTTGAATACAAACGAGTGTATTATCACCGAAAATAATTTTCGTATAAGAGACGTGATAATAACAGTTTGAAGAATAGTTGAAACAGGTATTTGAGTTATGTACGACGAGAAATTACACAAGTAAAATCTCAGGAAATACCTGTTCAGAAAATGTACTCGTTTCAGAAAACAGTTCCATTTTCGAAAACATTTATTCAAAAATTATAGAGACTCCCCCTAGAAAATAGATTTAAGTAATGATTCAGTTAAGCTCAAAAAAATTTGAAGAAAACATTTTAAGTACAGGTTCTAAATTGAGTGTTTAGAAACCACACTCGGTAAAGCACGGGTCCTGAACTGAAATGTTCAAAAGCCTCGTTTGGAATAAATTACAACTCCCCCTGCAATGGTGTATCATTGAAATGATATTCTGATTAGCACAAACTTGACACACCTGCAAAACCAGATTAAGTAGATTTTGGTACCCAAACGAACTTGGGTCCTATTTTGTTAGTATCAGGTTGGGGTATGTTGAAATTTCCAAACCATTTATTTCTATAAGATATTTTCTTTTCAGCACTATTAACATAATGATTATATACATAATATGATTCATGCTAGTTATTATAATCATACATGTTCTTACCTTTCCAATTATTCTGATAGTTGTTATCTCCATGCCACCTGTTGAACATTTTGTTATTGACAAAATTATTGGTTCTGCATGTTGAGCACATAATCCTTCTCTTGCTAAGATTGATCAGATCATAAGTGGATTTCACAATGCAAGGAAGATTGTTAGTAACAACAGGTGTATGAGATAAAACAGATTCAGACTTATTAACCCAAATGTTTTTAAACTTTAAAGAGTAATTGGGTGATCCAATGACATACCCTTGATAATACTGATTAAAACGAGAATAGTTCTTAGAAACATTATATTTAGGACTACTTGAATAACTATTCGAATAGGAACAATAATAAAAGATGGTTTTACACTGTGATTGAGAACCAGTTGGGCTTTTAGCACACGAAAAGTCTTTGACTTTTTGTAAAAGCTGGTCTCTTTCAACAGTAACTAAATCATATTTCTTTTTCAGTTCAGTTCTCATGTTCAATT
>NW_020201819.1:38514-42012 GCF_001531365.2 Cynara cardunculus var. scolymus
CTCATTAGCATAATTCATAATTTTATAGTTCACAATGCTCTTTTCCAGCTCAACAATCTTCTCTCTTATCTCCTTTAAAATATCTGCCATTAAAAAAAAATTTGATCAGTTATAGGATCTATGCAGCGAAATCAGCAAAAGAAATTAGGAACAATTAAGCTCAAAAAGAATAGAAAAACAGAAAAATTGTTGAGAATTTAGAAAAACAACGAGGAACTGTCAAAAATCAGTAAAAACAGTCAAAACTGTTGAAAACAGTTAAAAAAAACTGTTCAAAACAGTTAAAACTGATGAAAATCAGTTTACGCTACGGAAAACAGTTCAATGATTCTCAAATAGTTTAAAACACAAACACCAAAACAGATGAATGAAATGATCCAAAAATTAAAATCTAAACAAAAAAAAAACTCAAAACCAAAAACACAACAAATATAAGCCCAAGAAATAAATGTCCAAGTCCAAAACAATTGACCAAGGCCAAATCAACAATACGATTACAATACCAGGACTGATGAAATACAGTACAATCTACACTTTAAACAATGAACAATTATCAGGTCCAAGCTAGTGTCATTGATATGAAAGTCCTTGACACTATACGATTCTACAAGCAAAGTAGATGTTTATAACAGGAGCAGCATCTTTTCACTCCACAACTGTTCAAAAACAGCAACCAGCAGCAAGTAGTGTAAAACTCTTCAACCTGCTTCACTCTTCCAGCAACAGTAATTTCTTGCTTTGCACCAGTCTATATATGACCTGCTTAAGATTAGCACCAGAGATCCTTATTCTAACAACAGGACCAATAACCTTGCTATGAAATATTTCAGCCTGCAAAAGAAACAATGTTCAATCCATCTGTCCACCAAGAAAAACCATTCAAATAAAGACAGAATGATGTGACTCTCAGTGAGTCTGTATTCTCAATAACTGCATCAAATTCCTGTACGTTTTCCTTTTCTAAGAATAGAACATATACACTTAAATTCTCAAACTAACAGCAACTTGAACTTGACCAGAGACATTAAGATAATTAAGACCAGCACCAGAACAGATTCTGCAATTGATCTTCAAATAAAGAGAAATCAGACAGGATAGTCAATTTATAAGCAATCAAGAAATAGGTTCTGTGTGCGATGCTCTTTCTAACTTCAATCCGGCCAAGAACAATAGACAAATAGTGATTAATCTCAATTTTCAAACTTCTTCTGCGACAAATTGTGAAATCAAACAGATTCTGCGAGTTATAGAACAATTAAATTGAACAAGTCTGAATCATAAACTAAGATCTAATCGAGATGAATCTGTCAAGCAATTTGTTCGAATGGAACAACAAGCTATTTAACCTAAGAGAACCTGTGTAGCTGATAAAAGCTGTTAAGATGATTCAAAACTTCAAAAATCAAACAGCAACTGTTACAGATAGCAAATGAATCAAACAGAGCTGTTGTTGTCTTTCACCCACGATGTATCAAGCTACAGCTAGTCAAGAATCAAGGACAGAACCTGTATATGACAATTCTTACACGAAGTAACAAATCCAGCCAAAATCGAATAAACAGATTCTGTAATGTAAACTTCAAATCAAACAATTTCAAATCAGCTTCATAGGTATGCAAAACAGTGAAATATTAAGAATCCGGACAATATGAATTGAACGATTTATTAAACCGGATACTACGATGAACAAAATGCTAAGAACTAAATCGCTCAAGCTTTAAACTCTAAATCGCTCAAATGTAATCCTTAATCGGACAATAAATCTCATTTCATAATAAGGGGGAGTATGTAATCATGAATGAAATATTCAATGGGCTTTAACAATGTTTGGGCCTAAACCAAATGGACCATGAAAATTTTGGGCGATTTAACACATCTTAATCAAACTAAAATTAAAAAAACAGATCAAAAACTATCAAAAACACAAAAACACAAAAACAAAAAAATTTAAACAAAAAATTGGATCAAAAACACTGACTTTAAAAAAAAATTCAAGAACACAAAAAAAATTAAAAACACTAAAACGATTAAATCTTGAAAAAAAATGATCAAATCACAAAAGTTTGTGAATAACAAAGATTCACAATGTAATTCCGCATAGATTGATCACAATTTTAACACAAAAACACAAAAAATTCCAAAAAATTTGGATCAAACTATAAAAAAAATTGAAGAACACGAAGAACAAAAAAAATTTCCAGAAAAAATTCTTCAAAAAAGTTCTTCTTTTCTTGATTTCTTGCAAACTCTGCTTTGATACCAATTGTGTGTCCCACTTCAATGATCAATCTTCATTAAGCTCCATAACAATGGCAGATCTGGATATTTCTTTAGGAACATTCATATGAGATTTGAGAGAGAAAGTCAAACATTCAAAGCTCTGGTCAAACCCTCTATTACGTAATGTGATTTTTCAAATGAGCTCTCTTCTACTAACAATTACAAAGACATCACCCTATTTATAGGGTCAAACTTCTAAACATAGTCAAASTCAAACCTGTCTAAGAAAAGTCAAACACGATGACTTTTACAATTATAGACAATATTTAACTTTCAAGACGAATACAATTTAATACTGATTTTCAGTCCTAACAAAAACCAGTTGAAAGACTACGATCTTTAATTTTCAAAGGTTCCTATCTATTGTCATAAGTCCAGAAATCATACAAACATGAAGCAATCTTCAAGAATCATGATGAACATCAAAGATAGAAAGAATATGATCAAAGGATGATTAGATTGAGAGAGAGAGAGAGAGAGAGAGAGAATTACAGCACTAATCTTGATAATTCTGCTAATGACAATTGTTAATTACAATTACAAGGAAATCACTATTTATACTAGGAAATAGTAAAGGCTAAACTATTACAAAACAATTACAGTAAGGAGAAACTTGAATACAACATTAAGCACTAACTTGAACCCAACATTCTCCCCCTTTGGATTCAAGTTTGGACCCTTGTGAATTTCGTTTTGCGCAGTCCAAGGATTTTCTCTAATCTTCTCAGAGCGTTCATGTATTGAATCTTTTCCTCGAGCAAATTTATGGCGTTGACCAATAAGTATCTTTCTTTGGAACTCATTCGTTCAGATTCAGCAGCCTTATCGTCCATCACCCTCTTCAAATCAAGTGCCCTCCTTACTAGCTTGATCGTACCGTCAGAATATTTATTCAACTCACTGAACCTCATGAACTTTTTKACTTGAAGTTGAGCAAAGTAGATGACCCCGAACTCTGGATTTTCTAGAACCATGTAAACTGGATAGTTGTCAATGTCTTCTAAATCTTGATTTGGCCTTTTGAGATTGATGATGTGTTGATTGTCTTCAAGACCCATTTGTACATCTATGACCATTGAAAACTTTACATGACATCGAATGAATCTCTTGATGGCCTCAAGAGCTACTATTTCTCCTTCCTTTCTAATTGTCATGTTCTTGAGTTCAAAGAACATGTATTCAAGATCATCCAAATATAAGTTCGAGAAGTCAGCTTCG
>NW_020201819.1:42213-43334 GCF_001531365.2 Cynara cardunculus var. scolymus
GCTTTCAGAAGGTGACGATATTCAATTCGGTACTCTTTTGGCTGCTTGTGGATTCCAAGAACTCTACCACCACTTAGCATTTTTCTGTGACGAATGAATATTCCAAAGTAGACGTCTTCTAAGTACGGCTCTCGGATTCTTTCACGATCATAACCAGGAAAGTTTGCTCTGATATGAAAAGGAATATAATTTTTCATGAAGATTTCGGTAGGATCAATAGTTTCTCTTTGAACACTGACTTCTGGTACATCAGGTAAAGCAGCAGTAGACGATTCTGGAATAGTCTGACAATCACCTTGAATGGGAAAAACTGGATCTTCTACATCTAAATCAGCTTCAAAATCAAAATAAATTCCAGTTGTCTCGTCAATGTTATCAAAATCTTCTCCAAAATCCTGCTCTCCACCCAGAGTAGTAGAGAAAACAHKGYTGAATCCTACATTGGCAGACAAGTCCATTAACAACCTTGTTTCTACTGTGGAGGCCGCCGGCTTTTCAACCATTGGCTTGATCCTTGGACTTGTCTCCACATCTTCATCTTCAATAACAACAGCCTCAATTATTCTTTCCCGAACTGATTCCGAGGCAGAACCTTCAGCAATTACATCCTGAGCTAATGACTTTTCACCCATCCTTGCACCTTGTTGAGATGTCTCAGCCAATCTCTGTYYTTTTCTCTCCCCCTCATGACTATCAGGATCATCCTGATCGTCATGTCTTCGTTTAAGAGATGTGGCCTGAGACCTGCAAGTTTCTTCAAGTACAGACACCCTTTCAACAAGAGCATCCATTGAGCGTTTTAGATCTTGGGTATGAGATGTGATTAAGTTGCTAACTTTAGAGAAACTAGCTTTAATCACATCTTGAAAAGTCAAAAACTCTGAGGCTCTAATAMMAGGGTTAGCATCAATTTGTTGACGTAAGAGACCAACCAAATCTGCATCTTCAGCATCTTCACTTTGAGAAGCCATCAATTTTGCATATAAGAGAGATTTCAGCTCGTCCACCGATTGATCTTTTACAGACGGTTCAGGTACAGTTGGTGGTGATGGCACAGACGATGGCTCTTCTTCGACAACTTCTTTACCCTTCAACAATCTTTTCAAACTAGCAATTTGAGC
>NW_020201819.1:43529-54295 GCF_001531365.2 Cynara cardunculus var. scolymus
AAGTCGTAGGCTGGGGCAGCGGCCTACTTGTTTCAATAACTACATTCTCCAAATGAGAAGTAGTTAGCGTATGAGCTATATCCCCATGTGAAATTGAAACAATTGGTTGTTGAGAACCAATTGAGTGGATAGGAGGGGTGTGCATTTGCATAGCTGGGCTAGCTATGTCTGATTCAATACTAACATTCAACACATGAATGTCAGTAGTAGATGTGGTTGCCCGGCTAAGTATTTCGGTTTGGGAAGGAGCTTGATCTTCTTTTTATGCTCCACTCACACCCTCTTCATTTTCTTTTTCTTCCCTTTCTCTCAATCGCTCTTCATTTTCAACTTCAACTCCCTCATCTTCTCCTTCATTTGATAAATCTTGAAGAATGCCATCATAATCATCGCATTCATCAACATTAAACGATAAAGAACGTAGACTCGGACAAGGTTGCTGAGCTGAATATTCCGGAAAGATCGTAGCAAGATCGTCAACAAATGTTCCAACAGGAATATTTTGAGCATTTGCTCCATCATCATCATCATTATGTTCATCACCAGAATCTGCTTGATTATCGAATTCAGTAGCTTCCGAGCTTGGGAAGCTGTGGAAGTTCTGACAGTTAAAGTCCGTTGCTGATCAGAAGCTCCCCCCACCTGTTCACCCCTCTCACTTACATTTTCTCTCAGCACACTTCCCTGTTCAGGTACCCCTTGTTCCTGAACTCTCTCTTCTACTTCTATTTCTCTCTCWGCTGAGGCATGGGGTGATCCTTGGGCAAGTTCAACCGGTTCTGGTTGAACTATGGGATCTATCACTCTTCTATAGTCTATGACACATTGAGCATTCTGATCAGCTAGAGCAATCAATTCTGGTGGAACTGGCATAATTGAATCCAAATCTTCAACTTCTTGATGCTGCTGAATTCTGGTCATGATAAATGTTGGCCCTTTTTCTGAATTTGATCTGGCCGGGATATCTTCGTTGGTATTCATCATGGCCTYTATGAACAKTTGCAARAAYCTCTGAAAAGGCACGAACTTTCTGGCCTTGGACGGAAACCTTTTGGCATTGACAAGCTCAAGTAGTTCATTCCATATAACAAGTGCATAGTCATAGTGTCTTGAAAATACTATGCCATGAAAGAATTTGAGGAATGTGCTGCTACAGTTATCTATTCCTTGGGTTTTGGATGTTAGGCATCGATTTAGGATCGAAAAAAGCAGATGCCATATTAAGGTAGAAATCGTCTCTTGAATTGAGTAGGATTATTCAATGCAGCAGAATATCCTAGTCTCTTGATATCAATGCATAACTATTCATCTGAGACGAAATCTTCAAACCCAGTAGATCCAGGAGCAGGAAGACGAAGTATTCTTCTTAATCTTTTTAATATCAGACGACTGACATATTCATCTACCTCTCCTTGAAGAAAAATAGTATCTCCGTCCTTTTCAGCTGTAAGTGTACCCCAAAACTGTTGTAGGTACACCATAGGAACTGGTGTATTGGCAGATAAGGCATAAGAAATTGGGTGGCCTTTCAGGATTTCTGGTATGATTGGCTATTCAGCTGGCATATCAAAAGAAAAGTTACGGTTATTCGGTTTTATTTCAAGGTATTGGATCTGAGGGTATAGTATTTCAAAGGTAATGGGTTGGTTAGGTAAATTAACTGGTATATTGTCAGATCTGACAGAGGGAACATGAGATTCCTCGTCAGACTGATGTCTAGGATCCGCCATTTACCTGTAAAAATTCTAAAATATTAGTACCCATTTTATTCCAGTAAAATTGAATTAAAAAAAATTCACACAGACACAAAAATTGAATTTGGGATGGAAAAAGTGAATCACTAAATCATGTCTATCATTTTCCCAAGTTCAATGTTAGCGAGATTAGTCAACATTCAAAAAAAATGAAATTTAAAAAAAAAGTTATCCTAAAAAAATTTAAACTAAAAAATGAAAAAAAAAATTGAAAGCAAAACACTTAGAAGAAAAAAAAATCAAACAGATTGTCCGGTTTAGAAGTCCGGACAACACACAAACTACTTGGACAACAAAAAAATATTGTGTCCAGATTAGAAGTCCGGACAACAAGACAAATCTACACAAAAAGTCTAAGTCTTAAACCGGACAATCATCAACCGGTTTAAAGGTTGATCGGATTAAAGTCCGATCACCTTGTCCGGTGAGATATCCGTTCAGAACACGACACAAATATAACCAAAAAATACGCAAAATAAACAAAAAATTACTCAAAATACACAATACGCACTCAATCGTAATCTAAAAATACACAAAATACACCAAGAAACAATGTCAAATCTGAGTTATTATGAGTTATAGGTTCGATTATGAAGATTTGTTCATATTAAGTCATATCAGTCCATAATATCAATAATAATCGAAACAATCAACGAATAATGAATAGAAATCAAATGATCGAAACCTTGAATAGAAATCAAATCATATTGTGATAGCACTAGTGCTATTGCAATTGCAAATAACCCTGTTCTTCACTCCAAGACCAAACATATAGAGATTCGATATCATTTTATCAGATATCATGTTATGAATGGGGACATTGAACTTCACTTCGTTCCAACTGATTACCAGGTCGCAGACCTTTTCACCAAGCCTCTTGATGAGACAAGATTTAACATCTTCATCAGCGAACTGGGGATGCTAAACGCTGTAGAATAATTCTCTTCAGCTTTAACATCGATCAATAAGTGAAATGATTCAATGCTCTATTTTTGTCACTGAACTCGTGAGCAAATATATCTATTCTCTCTAAGGTATGTTTACTTATTCCTTTTTTTAAGAACTTAAAACTGTCACTGAATCTTTCCTCCTTCAGTGATCAATTTGTTTTAAAAGATTTGTTTCAGTAATTCTTGTACTCACTGAACGCTTTTATAAGTATATCTCTCATATACTTATCTTTTCTTACTAACCTTTTCGTTTTTAAAAGAAATAGTTGATGAACCATCTTTATGACGACATTCTCTGTTTACAATGCACAACGCTTTGAGATGAGCAAAAAGGTCTGTCACACGCGACCTCATTTAATGCCATCCAATCATGGATGAGAACGTGCCATCTTTTTCATCATGGCCTTTTTCCTCAACCGTCGTCTTTTTCTCTCTCCTATCCACTCTCTCTCTCTCTCTCCTACCTATAAATATGGGACTTCTCTCTCACATTTTTCTTTACGCTTTCAAAATTCTAAGACGAACCGCTATCATTTTGCAAGCAAGAACAATCTTCAACAATTTCTTCTTCGACCTTCCTCACCTCAAACCAACTAAGGTCGATACACTCTTTCATTTCTTATTCTTCTTTTCTTTTATGAAACAAAAGTTTGAAGTTTCAAGAACCTTGTTCTCTTAAAAACAGACATTCATGATTATAAACTCAACCTTCTTCTTGGTTATAATCATATTTCATCAAACACATCTACTTGAAAAACCCTAATCCTTCCTCAAGGATTTTTTAAAAGAAGTTTTCTTGTTCAAAACTTAAACTATACACAACTCTTGGTTTAACTAACCCTGTTTTGTATCTTATTTTCTTACCAAAAACAGATGGCTGCCAAGAACGTAAGCTTTTCAATCGACGAAGTCTCTTTCAAGGCTAACAATCACATTGTCTTGTTAGAGTTCCCAACAAACAAATCCTTCTACGAGGAAGCGGCTAACTTTCTCAAGCAATCGTATCTTGGTTTTGCTCTTAACCATGAGCCTATCATGGTTAAAAGAGGCCCTTCAGTAGTTCCGGTTCACTGTTGAAGTGTTGGAACTTTAAGATAAGAACGGTCACCAAGTGGAGAAGATCACCTTCATGTTCAACCGTATGACCGTGAACTTCGGAGTCGCCACCACGAGGACTGCTCTTCGCCTCCCCAAGGGCCCCTTCGACAGCAAGCCCTAGGAAGGAGATGTTGCACTTTCTTTTATAGTGCCCTTCTCCCTCTCTTCTCCTCTTAGGGTGAAGACAAAGGAAAACCCCCCTGCGTCTAGCCTAGCCACTAAAACCCCTTCAAAACGACCTTCTCAACCAACTCTTGGTTCTTCTCAGAGAGCCAAGAAGGCCAAAAAAGGGATAGCCACATCTCTGGCTGAGACCTCTCAAAAGGTTTCAGCTATTGAAACTAGCCTTAACCCCAAGGCACCTTCAACAACCCTCCCTAGCTCTTCAATGATTCCTACAATCACTATCGTATCAGTGGTGCCTACCCCAACCATCTCAGTGACCCAAATCACTAAAGTTGTGAATATCAGCGCCGCCACCGTTGGCCACCCATAAATCTTCTCAATCATTTTCTCTTCTCCTTCTTCTTTGGTCGCTGCATGTGTTTATGAATCATCAGTGAATGTCCTCCCCGATGATGAAACACACGCAACTGGACCTGAGGTTGCTCCTTTCCAGGCTCCTCAGCATATAGATACTCATCCTCTCTAGGGCATCATTGAGCAAGCCAGTGACAATCCTTTGGATGTCACTGATGACCCCTCAGGTATTCCATCATCCTACCCTTTCTTTTTCTCTAACCTTGAGCCTCTCTTAGCTCACTCTCATTCTTTTACAGGTCCTTCTGTGGATGACGCCATTGACGAGGATGAGGATGACGTGATTGACGAAGATGACGAGGATTATGACATGGCTTTTGATGTCAAGCTTCTCCTCTTAGCCATCAATACCGTTTTCTGTAAAATGTCTGAAGTTCATCGAGAGATGCCTCGCAAGGCAGATCTTGATGCGGACCTCTCAGCTGTTAAAGTTGATGTTCAAGAAGTAAGGAGTTAGCTCTCGACTCTTCATGAGGTTGTTCGAGCCAACGCCAAAGCCATCGCTGTTCTATCCAGCAGGGCTGATGACACTTAGGCTTAGTCTGTCCAGCAGACAGACCTTCTCCAGCAGATCCTGGATGTTGTCCGTCAACCAGCACCAGTGATCCCGCCTTCTTTCACCGCCAATGACCGCGCTTAGCTTAATGAGACGCACGAAGCAACGAAAACTCTAGCCAGCACTCTGTCGCGACTAGAGGAAATGATGGTTCTCCAGCATCAGCGCATGGACGAACTCTCTTGCCTATACTCTCAAGTCTTAGCCAGAGAGTGGGAGATGAGGTCCAACGCTGCTGGAGCATCTGCTGCTCCAGCAATCCATGAAGCTGAAGCTGAAGCCCTAGAGCTGAAGTTGAAGTTGAGGTTGCTCATCCTATCCCAACCACTGGTGAAGCTGTTACAATTGAGGAAGTTGATGATCTTCCCATCACCTTTGCACCTGTTGTTGGTGATGATGATGATGATGATGAAGAAGATGATGATGAAGATGATGAACCGGATCTTCCAGACTCTGGCAGTGACCTCGATGGTGATGATGACGACGATGATGAAGATGACTACACCATTCAGTATCAACGACCAACAACCGCCACCAAAGGAGTCGCTCTCAGGGATTCTGCATCCCAGGGAGAGCAAAGGGAATAAGAGTCCGCCCCGTCAAAGAACCAGGACCCTAAGTCGAAAGGCAAAGGTGTCGCTGAAGAAGGGAACCTAAAGGTACTTTTCAAAAACCCTTAACCCTTATTTGAATACTCTACCTCTCAGGTAGTTGTCACTTCATTATAACAACTTCATATCCCTTCTTCTACCTACGGTCAACTGGAGTGGGTCCCTGAAAATCCTGTCTCCAGTACTTCTATCGACCAACAGATGGCTCAACTTAAGGAGTCACTCGACCAGACTAGAGTAAAAATCCCTCTTCGTACCTCTAGTGGTGGTGAGTTCGACTTTTTTTCAGAACCTGAAAGACTCGAGGCAATAAGGGTTGAAGAAGAGCTAGAGCTTCAGAAGAAGCAGACTCAACACAGCCTAAAGCTGGACAAGTCACTAGCTGAAAAGATTCTCCCAAATAGAACGTCCAAAAAGAAGGTGAACGTTGTCCAAGCCCAAGCTAAGTTAATTTCTCTAGCAGAAGCTGAGCACGAGAAAAATCTAAAGCTGGCTGAGCGGGACAAAGGCTGGAGTGAAGCAAAGCTGAAGAAGAGAATCAGTCCTTACCCGATCAAGAGCGTCAACATCAGCGGACAATCCAAAGACGGTGGAACTCTTGTCCCAATGCTCATCACCAGGGACAATTTCGACGCCATTACCGAGTACCCTTCCTACCTTAGCCATTATGGATACAGTGAATGGCTGGAGATCAGGCAAGCAATTCAACGATCCAAGTCTAGACATAAGCCCGATTATCGAATACATCATCAATGATCTCATCAAAAGGATGTCCAGGTACGTCGCAGTCCCTGGCAGGACATCTCTAAACAAGGGAGGAAGGAAGAAAAGACCCTCTAGTCCTAATGATAGACCATTCCTGAGGAACGAACATGAAACAAGGTTCTCCTTAGATGAAGTCCTAAAGGAATACGAGAGTATAAACATCTCTATGCTGAATCTTGATCTGCCAGAGAAGGGTCCTTATATACCCAACTCTGTGCACTTCAAACTTGAGTTAGGAATTATATTCCTTGACTATGAAGGTGAATAAAGATTTCAGAGAATGTCTGAGTTACATCTATGCCCGATTGGACATCTGGTTTATCTTATGTTCTGGATAGATCATAACTTGCAAGGAAAAGTGGTGGACCGAAAGATACAAAGAGAATTTCTTTGTCGAAAGAAGCTTGGAGAAGATATACCTGGCTACATTAATCTAAACATCCTAGACTAGTTCATCTTTCTTTGTAATATTGTCCACATTCTTTTCTAATCTATTTACTATGTCTACTTTCAGTGATTAATCTTATAGTCTGTAAGATTTAGACATGTACTGAACATCTTGTAAAATTTCCATTGAATGTAATATAAGTGTTTTTTTTGCATCACAGAAAAAGATTCCTGAAAAAAGTAATAGGAACACAAGTCTATGAGTTCTAGTGTTACTTTTTACATTCACTGACAATCTTTAAGTCAGTGAATAAGCTTCTAGTTTCAGTATCCATCCTTGTAACTTTTCTTAAATATGACTTAAGAAAAGTCTCCAAGTAAATATTGACTCACTAAAAAAGATCCCAAAATAGTTAAAAGGGACATGTACTTTAGATGTTACTTTTCCCTACTATTATTTGATAAAACAACTTTCTTTATGTTGTCTTGTTATCCTCAAATAGGGGAAGATTGTTGATCCTCTCTCTTATTTGATTTGATGATAATCCCTTTTAACCTATGCGAATTATTTATGTTTCTGCTTTTCAGTTCCAGCGATCATCACTGAGTCTGTTCAGTGATCGCTGAAGAACTTGTATTGTAAATCCAATCAGCGACAGTGATACTTCAAGAAGACAACACTCATACCAAAGAACCTTCAACTAAAGTCAAAGATTGAAACTGAAGATTAGAGAATGGCGAGTACGTGATATGAAGCGGTATTCAGTGATTACAACCTTGTCTACATATGTGTGAAGACTGCTCAAGCCTCAACAAATGCTGAAGAGACCTTCAGGCTATTCCAGCATTCAGTGATCAAAAGAACCTTGTTGAACATGATTGTTGTTGTCTTGTCCTTACACACACAAAGGACAAATCCATACCCTTTCTAAACGTTAGTACGGTGCGGAGCCAATTAGTTAACTCTATTACCCACCAACTTTTTGAAAGGATGTCTGCTCATGAATAGGCTTTTGTACTATTCATTGTAGCAAAGGACAAGCCTTCCCCTTAAGGCTTGACATGTGTTCTAACCCTACCACGTTGCATTAAATGTGCATTTAATGCAACGGATATTAATAGATGTGTTCTATCTCCATGCAGAGATACTCTTAACCCTTACTCTGAACTTACCTACGCTTAAGTAAAAGAACACACACACTTCTAAGAACAAATACGCTCATCTTCAAGAGCAAGTTAGAATCTCTTTATTGTATTTTAAACAAGTTCTCTCCCAGATAGAACTTACTTTCTTCTATTTCTTTAACATAAAATCTTTTCTTTATTTGCTAAGAATTAGTGAGTAAACTTTATATTGTTTAGATAGGTTTTGTCTACCTTATCTTTCCGCACACAATCTTGATAAACCTGTATGGATCTTCTCTTATCAATATATATATTTTAAATTTGAAAATTATGTGTTTGTATTCATCTCCCCCCCCCCTTTCTACAAACTGTTATACACATCTTGTAGACCCTAACGGGACCAACAGCCTATAAGGAAATCCCTATTTAAACGAGTAATTTCCCCCAAAAATCTTTTTACGCTTTCAAATTTACTTCAAGAATTTTCTCTTTACTATCTTCAAGCATTCAAGAACAACCGCCATTGACGAACACCGAAGCTCAAGAATCATCAATCTGTGGTTTGATTCAATCGATCTTCATCAAGAAAGTTCTTTAAAAGATCTGACTAGACCTAAAATCAAAGATTCAAGAACCGGTTTTTTGAAACCCTAATCTTCAAACCTTCATCTTTTTTGCCCAAACCTGCAAAAATGTCTTTGTCCTATTGTTGATGTTCTTCAACATCATTTTCTTAACTCTGCCCTCTCAAACACCGACGACGTTGTGCCTGAACGCTTCATTCAGGAGTTCTAGCAGACTTGTGCCATCACAGAATCACAACATGGGATTGATGGAGAGTTCTACGTACCCTCCACCAAGGAGTACGTTTTCGTTAGAATCTCAAGGTCGCTGTTTTCGTGCATCCTTCAAATACCGACCAAGACAGATCTTGCGTTGAACGAGTACCCCTTCTCCCATCTGGGGAAGAACTGGTGGCGTTCTTGAATATGTTGGGGTACAACCACGCCATTTAGTATCCGTTGCAATATCGAAAACAGTTACAGCCACCAATGTGGAACACCATGTTCACATTGGTAAACCGTTTGTTGACAGGAAAGATCAGCAGTCTTGATATGTGCTCGACCAACACACTGCAGATCATGTACGGGATCTTCTTTGATCTGTCTCTAGACTATTCTTTGATCCTGTACACTGAGTTCAAAGCTGCAGTCTCCAAGAAAATCCTGGAGGTCTCGAAGGGGAAGGACTTGCCAGCTCCGTTGTTCCCACATTTTCTAGGTCTTCTCCTAAGACCTAGCATAGACGAGCACAACATTGATGTCGTGAATCTACCTGTGCACAAGGTAAATGTACTCTCAACATACAAACCTGTTGTTCACAAGGATGGTTATGCTACAGAGAGGCCAATCGCAATGAAGCTCATGGCGTACATGAAGACGAAGCAGGTCATGAAGGGATACAGACGTGTACCGAGGCACTAGAACCAGTGCCTCAAACCCCAACACGCATAGGATTAAACAAAGAGGAGAGGGAACAGAGGAGGCACAAAGGCCTCGACCAGAGCAAGAGGGAGTAAGGAAGGAAAGGGAAAGGGAGCAAAAGAGGAAGAAGGTAGAGGCAAAGAAACAGAGGGGAGAAAGAGAGAAATTGAGGAAGGTAGAGGAGGAGAGAGAAGAAAAAGAAAGACAAGAAAGAGAGGAAAGAGCAAGAAAGGAGTAAGAGAAATGAATTAGAAAACAAGAAGCCATGCGGGACTTGGGACTTTTCTCAAGTTCTGAAAAAGAGCAAGAGCATCAAGATGTTGTTGGGTCTAATGCAACAAATGACGGGGAAGACGCTCTTGATGATGATGTTGGCGTAGCTGTTGAATTCGAAGAGAATGAAGAGGATGATGAAGGAGAAGGAAGAGTAACTTCTTTGGCTCAGAAAGAGCCAGAGCAGCCTAGGACTTTGAATAGGCACATATATTTCCCAAGGCCAACTCCTAGGGCAAGCGCATCATCTGACTCTGTTGGTCAAGCAACAAAAGTCATTGAACAAGAGGTGCACACCTCAAACCTAAATCAGCCTACCCAGCCAGAGGTCGTATCTGCCTCTGGCCAAGAATGCCAAAGGGAAACCACATTCTAGGGATCACCCTCTCAAAAGGGTGAAACCTTTGAACAGATAAGTGACATGTCTCCCCATGCCATGGCACTTTCCCCTATAGAGGAATTTGTTTCCTCTGCACTAGACGTTCCCCAACCTTGTTCATAGCAAGGCCTACGTGAACATGGCTTGGAGACTCTAGACCAGTCTCTTAGTCCACTCATAGAGGATCCCTTTGCAGGCTCCAAACCTGTTGAGGCCAATCCTCTTAACAGAACAGTCGTAGTGACCTCTCCTCTACGTGAGCCATGAGGATCGGCTGGAAATCCTTCCTCGACCAATGTCCAACAAGTCGAAATAGAAGGTGTCCTAGGAACAAGGACTGAAACTGGCCCATGTCTTGAGCCAGAGGTTACCCCTAAAGCATACATCACAAAGGATGAGTTCCAATCCTTTGCCACCCCTGTGCTTTGCTCCTTGGAAGAGCTAAATCTCAACATAGCCCGTGTAGAGCCATCTCCTTCTGCATCTGCTCTGGATAAAGTTCGATCATCCTTGGCAGTATTGAGAGCTGAGTCTTTGATGAATGCTTCTCGCCTTGATCAACTCTATTGGTCCCGAAAGGGTCTACAAGAAAAGAAACAGTTTGAAGAAGGGGGGGATGAATACAAACACAAAGTTTTCAAATTTAAAATATATATTGATAGAGAAGATCAATACAGATTTTACAAGATTGTTTGCGGAAAGATAAGGTATAGGAAACCTATTTGAACAACCTTTGGTTACACACAGAGCTTTAGCAAATACAAGAAAAGAGAATGCTAAAAGAAATATCTTTTACTTCAGTTAGAAGAAACTTGAAGTAAGAATATGGTAAGAGAGTGATGCG
>NW_020201820.1:0-1826 GCF_001531365.2 Cynara cardunculus var. scolymus
AAACTGTTTAGTATTCTTGTAGACCCTTTTGGGACCAACAACATCTGATGTTACTGAACAAGGCAGACCTGCACAAAGAGTGATTAAAGAGAAGTTCAGATATAATGCGGAAGAGAAGGAAAGATCCCATGCTGATGTGCTTTGCAAGTCATACATAATGCAAGCACTGACCAACGATATCTACACGAGTATTGATAGCCATAAATCATCTGGTCACAGTATGTGGGTTCAAATTGAAAAGATGATGATGGGTTCCAAACTCGGAACTCAGTTGAAAATTACTAATTGTATATCTGCTTATGAAGAGTTCAAGGCTAAAGACGGAGAGAGCCTTGACGATGTTTATGACAGGTTACCAGACTGCTAAATGAGCTAACCAAGAACGGAATCTCTAAAACTGTCATAGTGATAAATGTTAAATTCCTTGGCAACTTACAACCAAAATGGAAACCTTATGCTAACCATATCAGATTTAACAAATCTTTATATGATATCGACATACATGAGGTTTATGAAATTTTGAGGCAGAACGAGAAAGAAGTTTTGGAGATCCGAGATTCTAAGAAGAAGAAGAAAAAGGAAGTTGCTGATCCTTTAGCCTTTGTGTCTAAAAAGAAAGGAAAAAGCAGATCTGGGAAGCAAGTGAAAGAAATCAGCCAATCAAGTGAGTCGGCAAGTGAAGGAAGTGACTGCACTGATTCTGACTCTGAAATGACTGAAATCAAACATGCCATGGCAATGCTAACTAAGGCATTCCAAAATAAGTTTCAAAAAAGACCGCACTCAAACAATCAGAGATTTTCTTCCGGCTCAAAATACGAATTTAACGATAAATTTGGTGAGAAAAAGAAATATGAAGAAAAGAAATTTGAGAAGAAATTTGAGAAGAGGTCGGAAGAGAAGAAGAAATTTGTAAAAGGGGCAACAGATGAGCATACAAAGTGCTATAACTGTGCCAAGCTAGGCCATTTCGCTGTAAATTGCAGAAAGCCGGTAACGAGAAATACCGACTATTACAGGAACAAATTTCTTCTCTCGAAACAAAGAGATGCGAGTAAAGCACTCATGGCAGAAGATGATCATTGGTTAAATTTAACTTATGTGGAGGAAGAATCAGAAGCGGTTGCTCACATATGCTTGATGGCTAGAACTGAAAGTTCTTCTTCAGATGAAGGAGAAGAATAGACTGCTGAAATGGAAGAAGAGGTATTGAAGAATTCTTGCTTAAAACAAATGCAAAAGATGATGCTTAAACTCCAATCTTTCGAACAACAATTAAAAACAGAAAAATTACGTTCAAATAATTTTGAAAAAGAATTACAAACGCAAAAAGAAAAATACATCAAATTATTTGATGAAAATGTTGGAAATTTGGACTGGGCAAAATCTTTGTTATCAGAATCTAAAACATTTAATGAAAAATTCAATATCTTAAAAGCCGAGCTATCTGATTCCAAGGAACGATATAAATTGTTAGAATTAGTTAATGATGAACTAGTTGTTAAAATAAGTAAGCTTGATTTACAAATAATTCAATTAAATGAAAAACTGAAGTCTAAAGAAGAAATGTTATATAAGAGAGGGCAGACTGATCAAACAATTTTTCTGAACAAACCCTCTGAAACAAGATTCTTTAACCCTCGGGAAGGGTTGGGGTACGTGTTGATCCTCTCTCTCAGTGATTTGATGATAATCCCTTTTTCCTTTCGATGTATTTCTGTATCTGTAATTTCAGTTCCAGCGACCATACAYTGAGCTTGTTCAGTGATCGCTGAAGAACTTGTTTTGAAATTCATTCAGAGACAACGATACTTCAAGAAAACAAC